>NC_143046.1:33007500-33287500 GCF_057628025.1 Oncorhynchus mykiss
CGCTCCTTTCTTGGATTATTTCTTGGATTATTCTTTGGAAGGCAAGAAGGGTTCTACATAGAACCTTATGTAATATTTCCCAGCATGCTCTATTGCAGAATTATTTTCAGAATTGTTGTTTTAATGTTTGTTTGACATGTACATTGATTGGTTGATAGATTTCATGCTACACAAAGATACATAACAATGTGTTTTTACCTAAACTAATCTGTTAGGAAATGCACCCGTTACTTATTACACCCATTACTGAGACAGTTGTTCCAATTTGAATACTGAGTCCAACCAATGACCACTTCCCTACCCTGGAAGTCATTCTGAATGCAGATTGTGGGCAATAAAACAATTCCACTGGTTGGAAATCTTGACTCTGTCTGGATTTGAATTACACCTAACTTTACACATCACTTTTATGGAAGTTTCTAGGTGAACCATATAAAGAGGGTTCTATGAAGAACCTTACATGGATGGTTCTAGATAGAGCCCTCTCCAAAGGGTTCTACCTGGCACCAAAAAGGGTTCCCCAATGGGAGAAAAACCAAAGAACCATTTATGGTTAGAACTTTTCTTTTTCTAAGTGTACAATGTATATTCAGTGTGGGTCCGTGCGCGTCCGTGTGGTTCAGTGTGGGTCCGTGTGGGGCAGCTGGTATCAGGATACTACGCGAGGTGACATCCCAATGCTAATATTTTCATGCGGCGAAAGCGAGAAAACACACACTCTACCTCTCCCTCTGCACACACAGCCGGGCCCACACTCCACTATTGAAAAATAGACAGCTCAGACGCAGCAGAAGGACCCCGAGGGCAAGGGTGCGAGGGTGGGCAGAGATGGATAGCGAGGGAAAAGGGCAAAGGCATTTAGAGCAAGGAGCCTCACTGACAGGACTGTCCACACAAATATACACATCAGCACTCCGTCACGCCCTGACCTTAGAGAGCTTTTTATGTCTCTATTTTGATTTGGTCAGGGTGTGATTCGGGTGGGCATTCTTTCTATGTTCCCTTTTCTATGTTTTTGTATTTCTTTGTTGTGTGGTTCTCAATCAGGGACAGCTGTCTATCGTTGTCTCTGATTGGGAACCATACTTAGGTAGCTTTTTCCGACATGGTTTTTGTGGGTAGTTGTTTTCTGTTGAGTGTTTTGCACCTGACAGAACTGTTCCGGTTTCGGTAATTCACTTTGTTATTTTTGTCTAGTGTTCAGTTTAAATAAAAAGTCATGAACACTTACCACACTGCGCTTTGGTCCGGTTCCTCTTCATCTGACGACGAAATGAAAAATGGAAATAGAAATCCCTGTCCTACACAGGAAAATACACAGAGTGCACAAAACATGAACACAAACATATTGAAGTGCCTTTGAACGGGGTTTGGTAGTAGGTGCCAGGCGCACCGGTTTGTGTCAAGGACTGCAACACTGCTGGGTTTTTCACGCTCAACAGGTTTCAATGTGTATCAAGACTTGTCCACCACCCTAAGGACATAAAGCCAACATGACACAACTGTGGGAAGCATCGGAGTCAACATGTAATATTAGGAAGGTGTTCCTAATGTTTTGTACACTCAGTGTAGTCTCCATGTTTATTCTCTAGAAGTACACTGGGAACCTCAAGACTCATTACTTTATTATACACAGTGAGTGGACAGCAAAGAGACGGAAGAGTGGCGCAAAACAAAGAATAGAAAGAAGAAGGGAAGAGATTAAAAAGCAGAAGATGGGGTGAGGTTAAAAAGCAGAAGATGGGGTGAGGTTAAAAAGCAGAAGATGGGGTGAGGTTAAAAAGCAGAAGATGGGGTGAGGTTAAAAAGCAGAAGATGGGGTGAGGTTAAAAAGCAGAAGACGGTTGGGAGAAGACAAAGGGAATAGAATTCCCCTGCAGCTGAAATATTCATACTCTTCCTATAATCTTGTAATGGGTATTATCTTCTATTTCCGTTACACCTACAATCACACACACACACACACACACACACACACACACACACACACACACACGTTTCCTGTCCCTCCTTACATCCAAGCCCAGTATCGGCTAAATTTGGACTCCTTCTTAAATAAGGCGATAACCGGGGGGAAAAATCGAGTTGCCCAGCGATACGCTTCCAGGCTGCTTCTCTCCAAAAATATCCCTCCATCTCTGGAGCGTTGTAACTATCTGCAGCCTAGTGCTGCCTAGTAATGTTAGCACATGAATAATATCTACAGCCTAGTGCTGCTGGGATCCAGCTAGGGTCCGCTCTAATCACACTCAAAAGACGCAACACAACTTACAAACATCAAGGCCGACATCGTAATGAAAGAAATCGGCTAAACAGCTGACCTGTAAATGCAAACACCGACAGACACATCAACAGAATACATTGAGATGAAAGGCATAAATCAGGTGTGATATTGCGTACATTCAACAAGGACGCATGGCAAATAAAAGCAAACTCGACCAAACAATGGCAAAATGAGGAAGTACAAAGTACTCTCTCCCACCCCCTTGGCTTCCCCTGCCACCCCACAGCCCAACCAGCCAGCCTGTCACTCACATGTAGACCAGAGACCAGTGTTTATTCCCCAGTTATAATGCCTATAATGCTGAGCCATGCTGTTATGCGGCCTGCCTGTTGCCCACCAGCAAACAATGCAAATCCCTGGCTGTTCAAACCAGAGTTACCTGATAAAAGCCATCGCTGCTAATTATACTGCTTTTTTCCTCTCTTTCACACACAACCCTCCTCCTCTTCCCTCGCTCCTCTCCTTTTCTCTTTCTCTGTTGCCTCTCTCTCGTTCTATCATCTCTATCTCGCTCACTCACCCTTTTCTCTCCCAACACTCCTCCAGCCTGTCTTTGCCCTTCTCTTCATGGCACTTACCCTCTCTCCCTCTTTCTCTCGTGGTGTGTTGTGTATCCTCTCAGTCCCCCAGTCTCACCTCCGGGACGATGTCAATGGCTGATGTGACCACTAGCTGGCAGTAGTAGATGTTCAATCTGTTAAAAAGTCAAAGTGCACCCTATGTATATTTGGTCGGTGCTACAGGATTGTACAGAACACGCCTTACCAGCAATAAAAATGTATTTGTGTTTGAGGCCATGGAGCCATCCCTCTCTCCCCAGGTTTCACCGTGATGGGAGATGGCAGGAAGGCAGAGGTAGATCGATGTCTTATGGCCCCAGCCGCTCAGCAGTTACACATGCAGTAATGCAGTAATGTACTTCATAAATATCGTCTCGAGAGCCGGAATGGCGGATATAAATTACCCAACCATGTCTAGTAGAGGAGGAGGAGTTCAACGAGGGTCGTTGGGGCCCATCGTTGTGGCTGTGAGTTACTCTTTACAGCAGGGGTGTCAAACTCATTCCATGGAGGGCCTAGTGTCTGCTGTTTTTTGGTTGTTCCAGAGACAGACCACCAGGTGAGGGGAGTCCTTTACTAATTAGTGACCTTAATTCATCAGTCAAGTAGAAGGGAGCAACGAAAAGCTGCAGGCACTCGGCCCTCCGTGGAATGAGTTTGACACGTGTTCTACAGGGTTCAAGACGGGACATTTTGGTGTCAAGGTAAGAGAACTTTGTGCCCTAAATAAAATGGATAGAACCAAATACAATGCAATAAGAGTGTGTGTGCCTGAGTGAGTGTTTGTGAACCTACAGCTGTGGAGTATTGATCTCTGAGCAGAGTGAAATGGCCTGTGATGCTCATTGGTTGGTTGGAGATGCAGTGTACTAAGGGCCTCTAGTCTTTATGACTCTTCTCATCTCCACCGTCATGCTTACTGCTCATCTCTAGGCTCCAGACCGTAAAGTGTGTGTGTGTGTGTGTGTGTGTGTGTGTGTGTGTGTGTGTGTGTGTGTGTGTGTGTGTGTGTGTGTGTGTGTGTGTGTGTGTGTGCTTGTGAGCGAGAGAGAGAGTGAGAGGGAGAGGGAGGGAGGGGATGGGAGAAAGAGGGAGAGAGAGAGAAAGAAGAGAGGAGATAGCGTTTGTTGTCTTCAGAGTGTTACATTTGGGTCTGTCTGGGACATGCTTTATGATTCACTAGAGGAATGAGTGTGACTAGTGGATGTGCGACCATCCAATCGAGCATAGTGTGCGCCTGCGTGTGTGTCTCAGCAAACGTGCGTGCGCACATTCACGCGTGTGGCCTCTCTGTCCATCCACCCCCCTATATACCATACTCCCCATTCTGATCTCTGTTGCATGCAGAATGTCACAGTGAGGAGCTGATGCTGATGTCTTCTAGCCAACTATTTAGCAACCTTGCTAACTGAGGTCACCAGAAGTTTATAGCGTATCTCTGGGTACCCTGTCCTTTTTTTTTCTCTAAATAAATAGAAATGAGAACTGAATTAACGAATCAAATGCAGATTTATTTTATATGTAATTTTGAATAGGTTCAGATTTCAAATGGAAGGCTGTAAGCTTACTGTCAGCTAATGCACAAACTGCAATTACTGATTCAAATATTTGGAGTATGTGTTTTGGATAACCCATTAGATGACCCATTAGATAACCCATTAGATAACCCATTGATCCCCCCAGCCACTCAGTTAATGGGAAGGCATGTAGACGTCACTTGGTTTCATTTATGAGTCGTACTAATGTGTGTGGTATTTATGGTAACAGGCCAACTTCATACAGAGACATAGGAAGAGACAGAGGCGTATCGAGGCCTACATACAAATGTCATCTACATCTGCATTGCTTGCTGTTTGGGGTTTTAGGCTGGGTTTCTGTATAAGCACTTTGTGACATCGGCTGATGAAAAAAGGGCTTTATAAATACATTTGATTGATTGATTGAAATAGTTAAGCACTGGCCTCCCGAGTGGCGCAGTGGTCTATGGCACTGCATCGCAGTGCTAGCTGTGCCGTTAGAGACTCTGGGTTCGAGTCCAGGCTCTGTCGCAGCCGGCCACAACCGGGAGACCAATGGGGTGGTGGTCAATTGGCCCAGCGTCGTCCGGGTTAGGGAGGGTTTGGCCGGCAGGGATATCCTTGTCTCATCGTGCACTAGTGACTCCTGTGGCGGGCCGGGCGCCGTGCACGCTGACACGGTCGCCAGGTGCATGGTGTTTCCTCTGACCCATTGGTGCGGCTGGCTTCTGGTTTGGATGCGCAGTGTGGCTTGGTTGGGTTGTGTTTCGGGGGACGCATGGCTCTCGACCTTTGCCTCTCCTGAGTCCATAGGGGAGTTGCAGTGATGAGACAAGACCGTAACTACTACCAATTGGATACCATGAAATTGGGGAGAGAAAAAGGGCTGACTTTTTAAAAATGAAAATAAATAGTTAAGCACTGAATTAGTGACTTCCTCTCCAGAACAGAGAAACTTTGACAGATCCTTTAAAGATCAAATCTAACATTACACCAGCTGCTGCTTCCATCTTGCTGCGTCCAAGTGCTGTGCTCCCGGAAGGGGGATTTTGAGTTGTTCCTCATTGTTAAGCGATTTTAAAGTAAAGAGTATTGTTTGTTGTGTGGTGTGGCAACATGGTGGCCAACACATTGTGTTTGGAATGCATTTTGTGCTGTGTACTCTTAAAGTGGAAGGCTACGTTTTATATTTGCCTAGAGCTTTAGTATTTAATAGTTGTACTTATTGTGATTAACTTTACAACTTTTGTGATGCTTCCTCACGTTTGTTGTGCTAGTTTGCTGTGTATCCACTGAACCTAACCTGAGTGCTGTGTATTCACTGAACCTAACCTGAATGCTGTGTATTCACTGAACCTAACCTGAGTGCTGTGTATTCACTGAACCTAACCTGAGTGCTGTGTATTCACTGAACCTAACTTGAGTGCTGTGTATTCACTGAACCTAACCTGAGTGCTGTGTATCCACTGAACCTAACCTGAGTGCTGTGTATTCACTGAACCTAACCTGAGTGCTGTGTATCCACTGAACCTAACCTGAGTGCTGTGTATTCACTGAACCTAACCTGCGTGCTGTGTATCCACTGAACCTAACCTGAGTGCTGTGTATTCACTGAACCTAACCTGAGTGCTGTGTATTCACTGAACCTAACCTGAGTGCTGTGTATTCACTGGAACTCTAGAAGTGTGCTGTGTATTCACTGAACCTAACCTGAGTGCTGTGTATTCACTGAACCTAACCTGAGTGCTGTGTATTCACTGAACCTAACCTGAGTGCTGTGTATTCACTGAACCTAACATGAGTGCTGTGTATTCACTGGAACTCTAGAAGTGTGCTGTGTATTCACTGAACCTAACCTGATTGCTGTGTATTCACTGGAACTCTAGAAGTGTGCTGTGTATTCACTGAACCTAACCTGAGTGCTGTGTATTCACTGGAACTCTAGAAGTGTGCTGTATATTCACTGGAACTCTAGAAGTGTGCTGTATATTCACTGGAACTCTAGAAGTGTGTTGTGTTATACCTATTTTATTTTGTGTATTTGACCCACGTGACTTAAATGCAATATGTCTACTTGTGCATAGTAATTTTGGGCTCCTGCTTCCTTTTTATTAAAACTGTAATAACCGTGTAATAATGTGTAATAGCCGTGTAATAAACTACATATTTCGTAATTGTGTAATTCCATGGCCTCGTGCCCAGTTCAAGTCTACATTGGCTCTGCCGTACCCTTGCAACTTGTGGGCATAACGTGTGTAAGCATGAGTTAGGCAGAGAGTCTCATCCCTGCCATCTTAACCAAACATGAAGGGTCGTGACCCCAGAGAATACTTTCTAATGAAGTCTTTATCCCAAGCCCCGGACAATTCAGAGAAGAGACAAGCCACCCACAGCTATGCATTCCAGAAACGTACTGCCTTCCTTCTGACGACATCGAAGATGCCAACTGCTCGGACAATTTGCTAAATTCTGTGAGTCATCAATCGGAAAATAAAGCCACTGAGGTTCATTTCGGAGAAAGAAATACCTCGAGGATATTGTTTGTCATATGGTCTGTCAGCTTCAATGAGGTTGTAAGTCCAATGCTTGTTAACAAACTAGCCATATCTTTGGTCTTAATGTTATGTAAAAACCCTGGTGAGAAAAGGGTAAACAGCAGTATGTGACGTTATGTGAAACAGAATTATTATTGTCTTTAAATAGGCCAGGGGTACTCAAATACTATTTATTTTTTTATTTAACCTTTATTTAACCTTTATTTAACCTTTATTTAACTAGGCAAGTCTATTTGAGAAGGTCCGGTCAAACAAATGTCCTAGGAGGCAAAGGTCTGGATGGATAATGCCATTTATCGGCGTAGCAACAAACCCCCATCTCGCAACCCATGCGACACCAAACTGTTCACACCTCTCTTGTTGGCAGAGAGAGAACAAAAATCCCACAAATGCCACGGAGCAACGGGAGACGTTGGCCGTTTTGAAGCTCATTTCCTGCTAGTCGACACATTGTCCACGTCTTACGTGTGTTCATATGATCGTAGGAGCCGAATCCCGACCCCGAGCGCCATGCTCGCCATGCTCTACCAACTGAGCCACACAGAACCACATCCCAGAATCCCGTTATTTCCTTTTATTGATCCCTTTGACATGACATCAGCATCGTTACTTCCTGTAATTAAGCGAAACAGGTCACATAACTGGCCGGTGGGAATGAAAATACATGTCCCCTTCTTTTCACCGATGAAAATAAATACATGAAATGAGAACGGAACTTGCGCTTTAACTTGAAATGTGTGAAGTACGCCTTCCATTGGCTAGCAGTGACAGAGTGGGCACACTGTATGACCGTGACAACAAAGAGTTTCACAGACTTGGGTAAAAGATTTCTGAAAAATGCAAAGCAATGTTTACACTGCTCTGGAAGATTGCTAGTGCAGAGCCAAACGCTGTTCAGTTTGACCGGTTTGTTTACGGGGTACCTGTGTATAAAATACTGTACATATTGCTGCTGGTTCCCTGGCAACCGTTGTGCGATTGAACACTGCTTAGACAAAACCAGCGTACTGTACCTTTAAGAGATGCAAACCTGAGGGACAACAATTGTATGGTCATTTTGGGTTTACTTTACAGCTAGCTTTCCATTGGTCCCTCCCTCCTTCCAAACATAAGAACAACCATTTTGAACATAACATAAACCGGACAGCTTAAAAGGAAAGTAATCGCTTTGAAAGTCCAAGTGACTGACCACCTGGGGCCAGAAACAGTCCCAAATACTGTACAGTAGTACTCACTCAACACCTTGTAGCGTGAGGGGAGACAGTCAAGGCTTCCCCTTTCACAGCAAACTAACAAGCCTGCTGGCGTTCCTGTCTAAAGAAATGCGTCTCTCCGTCTCTGTCTGAAGGCAAGCGTTATGTACGTGTGTCTGTCTGTGCTGGATGAGGACACACGGAGAGACTAGCGGCTTTGTTGTCGTCTTCGTGCCAGTGTCAGACTCGTTATGTGTGTGTGTGTGTGTGTGTGTGTGCGCGCGCATATCTTTGGGCTCAGCAAATGATTCAGGAACAGTGCAGAAAATATTGTCTCCTCTCCTTATCAAATGAAATACAGATAGAAAATAAAAAACAAAATACCCTTATTCGGCATGCGAGGCCCGACACCGTCTGGTTGCAACAACCAATGAGTTGTGAATGAATTAAACTCAGGCTGAACTAGAAAAGAGTTGAACGAGTTGTAAAGGAGGGATTTGAATCAAAGCAGGGTGGAGAAGAATCAATACAGAGGAAGAAGGAGAGTCCTATCCTGAGTGGTTCCTGTCCTTTTGACCTTCTGTGGGTGACAGAGGGGGAGGAGAGGATAGAGGGATGGACTGATGTGGGGATGACAGTTATGAGGGGTGGGGTCGATGTCCTTACCCTGTAAACAGTCTATGGACAAGGTATGACAGCAATCCATGATTTGGTTTAATTCCAATGGCACTGTTTCTAAAGGCTAATGTTTTAGCATTTGTAGCATAAATTATTAGCATTTAGAAACAGTGCCAGTGAAACTAAACCAAATAATGGATTGCTGTCATACCTTGTCCATAGACTGTTTACAGGGTAAGGAAACCAACGTGTAATTTTGTAATTTGGATGAACTATCCCTTTAAGAGGGAGGATGAGGGGCGTTGGTTGGTGTTGTGGGGGCGGGTGTGCTGTGTGTGCGTACAGTATGTGAGTGTGTCAAAATGACACAGTTCTGTTTCAAGGTGTTGGTAAGTAGCTGTTTCCCTCGAGGTGGTTTTTCCCCATGAGGGTGTTGGGGGGGGCGTCAGGGTCATGTTTCAGGTCAAAGGTCGTAGGTCAGTTCTGCTCCAGGTCATCTGCAGTGGGTGTGTTGTAGCTCTGAAAGAGGGGCTGCATGAACAGCCCCAACGTCCCGGTGATGCACACAAACACAAATATCCACAGGAACAGCCGGTCTATCACCATGGCAACGTACTTCCAGTCCTCGATGACCTGTGGCAGGAAACAAAAAGAGCGGTCCACGATTTCAGATTTGGAAGACAACAGAAGCACAACAATATTGTGTCAAAACTATTGAAAGGGCTCCGAGTGAATAGACATACAAACTGTCAGAGATACAACGTGATGTACTATATCCGCTGTAAATGTCACCTCAGCTCATATCATCTCAAGGCTATTGCTCCTCACACACACACACACACGCACACACTCACCCCCTCATCGTTATCCTCGATCTTCATCTTCTCGGCGACGTAGCGCACCCCGTCCACTGCCTCCTCCACATCTGCGTGACACTTCACCGTCATCCTCTTCCTGAACTCTGTATTCTCTGACAGGTCACTGATCTTCCAGCCGTAGCGCTTGGCCGACTCCTCGTTCACATAGAAGGAGTCAGCGCTGCCCATCCCAGACCCCCCTGCCACCCCCATCCCCCCCGCGGCCACCGCCACCGCCCCGTCTCTCAGCTTCAGGTCGGAGTAGGAACGCCGCTGGTGCTTCTGGCGGAACCTCTCCCGGATGTTGGAGCTGCCCGGCCGACGCATGAACAGGAAGGAGGGGAGGCGGTGCAGGAAGAGGCGTTTAACCCAGCGGGGCATGGTGTGTGTGGAGGGCGTGCGGTGGTGCACGTTGAGCACACACACACTGGTGACGATGGAGAAGGTGACCAGCACCATGGCAAACATCAGATACTTCCCTATGAGAGGGACAGCCAGGGACGTAGGCGGAACGATCTTGGAGATCAGCAGCAGGAACACAGTGAGGGCCAGGAGGACCGAGATACAGAGAGTCATCTTCTCTCCACAGTCAGACGGCAGGTAGAACACCAGGATGGCCAGAGAGGTGATCAGCACACAGGGGATGATGAGGTTGATGGTGTAGAACAGTGGCTTGCGCTTGATGATGAAGTCATAGGTGATGTCCAGGTAGGTGATGTCAGAGGGGTCTTCGTTCTTGCGTCCCGGCAGAGACACGATGTCCCACTCGCCGCTGGGCTTGAAGTCGTCGCGGCTGGCGAAGTCGCTGAGCAGGATCAGGTCGATCTCCGTGTGGTCGTAGGTCCAGGACCGGAATTTGAGCGTGCAGTTCTGCTGGTCGAAGGGGAAGTCGCGGACCTCGATCTTGCAGGCCGACTTGTAGATGGCGGGGGGCAGCCAGTACACCTCTCCATTGTTGGAGACCAACGCGTTGGAGTAGAATGACACCTCGTAGTTCCCATCCGCACTGAGGTGAAGACAAGACAGAAAGGAGTCAGAAGCAGCACATGTACACAGACACATATTAGAAGGATACTTTTTTTTTTTTAAATACACTTAACTTGCACTTGACCCCCCCACCTCCCCTCCTAGCTCTGACTCTACTGACAACTACGTTATTGAGGAAAAATGTACTTTCTATGCGGTTGTCCCACCTAGCTATCTTAAGATGAACGCACCAACCATAAGTCGCTCTGGATACGAGCGTCTGCTAAATTACTAAAGTGTCAATGTGAAATGAGACCTGGTAGTTCCTATCAGCGTTTACAAGACAGGAGAGCACGGGGAGAGAGAGAGGAGAGGGGTCAGAGACACCGCACAGATACATGCGTAGAAGTCGTCTGTTCAACACACACGATGAAACACACGTGAACAGTACCCACTATAACACAGACCACTCAAAAAGACAAAGGAACACAAAGTTGAGAGACAACGGGGGGGAGGGTGGATGCCAGCGTTAGATTAAGACACACACAGGAAGAGAGAGAGAGAGATGTTAAGTGGTGTTGTCGACTGGGCATTTGGGTTGTTGTGCTTGGGGACAAGGGACACAGGCGGGGACAGGGGGGGGGCACTGCGTCAGACAGGCCTGAATCTGCGGAGGTTTTGATTTTAGATTCTCACCAGGCTGCAGGTGTTGCATTATACATTAAAGTGTTGTCAATTATAGAGCAGGTCAGGAGGAATCCAGCCATCACACTGCTCTGCTCCTAACAACACACACACACACAAACCAAATACTCCTCTATAGTCTCCTCGTGTTCTAAATATACAGCTGCTTAAAAGTCTCTATATAGCTCTATATACAAACAACTATAGCTCTATACCAAAACAACAACAGCTCTCTACTCAAACAACTATAGCTGTATACACAAACAACTGTAGCTCTATACCAAAACAACTATAGCTCTATACCAAAACAACTATAGCTCTATACACAAACAACTATAGCTCTATACCCAAACAACTATAGCTCTATACCAAAACAACTATAGCTCTATAAACACACAACTATAGCTGTATACACAAACAACTATAGCTCTATACCAAAACAACTATAGCTCTATAAACACACAACTATAGCTGTATACACAAACAACTGTAGCTCTATACCAAAACAACTATAGCTCTATAAACACACAACTATAGCTGTATACACAAACAACTGTAGCTCTATACCAAAACAACTATAGCTCTATAAACACACAACTATAGCTGTATATACAAACAACTATAGCTCTATACCAAAACAACTATAGCTCTATAAACACACAACTATAGCTGTATATACAAACAACTATAGCGCTATACCCAAACAACTATAGCTGTATACACAAACAACTGTAGCTCTATACCAAAACAACTATAGCTCTATAAACACACAACTATAGCTGTATATACAAACAACTATAGCTCTATACCAAAACAACTATAGCTCTCTACTCAAATAACTGTAGCTCTATACCAAAACAACTATAGCTCTCTACTCAAACAACTATAGCTGTATACACAAACAACTGTAGCTCTATACCAAAACAACTATAGCTCTATAAACACACAACTATAGCTGTATACACAAACAACTGTAGCTCTATACCAAAACAACTATAGCTCTATAAACACACAACTATAGCTGTATATACAAACAACTATAGCTCTATACCCAAACAACTATAGCTCTATAAACACACAACTATAGCTGTATACACAAACAACTGTAGCTCTATACCAAAACAACTATAGCTCTCTACTCAAACAACTATAGCTGTATACACAAACAACTGTAGCTCTATACCAAAACAACCATAGCTCTATAAACACACAACTATAGCTGTATACACAAACAACTATAGCGCTATACCCAAACAACTACAGCTCTCTACTCAAATAACTATAGCTCTATACCAAAACAACTATAGCTCTATACCAAAACAACTATAGCTCTATACCAAAACAACAACAGCTCTCTACTCAAACAACTATAGCTCTATACACAAACAACTATAGCTCTATACACAAACAACTATAGCTCTATACACAAACAACTATAGCTCTACACCGAAACAACTATAGCTCTACACCGAAACAACTATAGCTCTACACCGAAACAACTATAGCTCTACACCGAAACAACTATAGCTCTATACACAAACAACTATAGCTCTTTACCCAAACAACTAACAACTATTTAGCCAGCGCTGTACCAACTTGCATACCACTGCTGGTTTGCTTCTGAAGCTAAGCAGGGTTGGTTCTGGTCAGTCCCTGGATGGGAGACCCGATGCTGCTGGAAGTGGTGTTGGAGGGCCAGTAGGAGGCACTCTTTCCTCTGGTCTAAAAAATGCCCCAGGGCAGTGATTGGGGACACTGCCCTATGTAGGGTGCTGTCTTCCTGATGGGATGTTAAATGGGTGTTCTGACTCTCTGAGGTCATTAAAAGATCCCATGGCACTTATCGTAAGAGTAGGGGTGTTAACCCTCATGTCCTGGCTAAATTCCCAATCTGGTCACTTACCTGGAAAAGTAACGGATATTTAAAAAAAATATAGCTCTATACCCAAACAACTATAGCTCTACTCACAAAGCTCTATATGAAAACAACTACAGCTCTATGCCCAAATAACAAGCTCTATAAACAAAGAGCTATAGCTCTATTCCCCAAAAAATAGCTAGATACATAAACAACTATAGCGCTCTATCCAAAAAACTACAGCTCTACACTCAAATAACTATAGCTCTGTACACAAACAACTATAGCTCTATACCCAAATAACAAGCTCTATTCCCAAAAAACAAATATAGCTCTTTACCTAAACAACTATAGATCTAGAAATATATACCTAAACAACTATAGAGCTACAAATATATATCGCTATACCTAAACAACTATAGATCTACAAATATACATCTCTATACCTAAACAACTATAGCTCTATACTAAAACAACTATCTCTACATCCAAACAACTATAGCTCGACACCCAAACAACTAGCTCTACACCCAGACAACTATAGCTCTATACCAAAACAACTATAGCTCGACACCCAAACAACTATAGCTCTATACCAAAACAACTACAGCTCTATACCAAAACAACTATAGCTCTAAACCAAAACAACTATAGCTCTATACCCAAACAACTACAGCTCTATACCCAAACAACTATCTCTATACCCAAATACAGTGCCTTGCGAAAGTATTCGGCCCCCTTGAACTTTGCGACCTTTTGCCACATTTCAGGCATCAAACATAAAGATATAAAACTGTATTTTTTTGTGAAGAATCAATAACAAGTGGGACACAATCATGAAGTGGAACAACATTTATTGGATATTTCAAACTTTTTTAACAAATCAAAAACTGAAAAATTGGGCGTGCAAAATTATTCAGCCCCCTTAAGTTAATACTTTGTAGCGCCACCTTTTGCTGCGATTACAGCTGTAAGTCGCTTGGGGTATGTCTCTATCAGTTTTCCACATCGAGAGACTGAAATGTTTTCCCATTCCTCCTTGCAAAACAGCTCGAGCTCAGTGAGGTTGGATGGAGAGCATTTGTGAACAGCAGTTTTCAGTTCTTTCCACAGATTCTCGATTGGATTCAGGTCTGGACTTTGACTTGGCCATTCTAACACCTGGATATGTTTATTTTTGAACCATTCCATTGTAGATTTTGCTTTATGTTTTGGATCATTGTCTTGTTGGAAGACAAATCTCCGTCCCAGTCTCAGGTCTTTTGCAGACTCCATCAGGTTTTCTTCCAGAATGGTCTTGTATTTGGCTCCATCCATCTTCCCATCAATTTTAACCATCTTCCCTGTCCCTGCTGAAGAAAAGCAGGCCCAAACCATGATGCTGCCACCACCATGTTTGACAGTGGGGATGGTGTGTTCAGGGTGATGAGCTGTGTTGCTTTTACGCCAAACATAACGTTTTGCATTGTTGCCAAAAAGTTCAATTTTGGTTTCATCTGACCAGAGCACCTTCTTCCACATGTTTGGTGTGTCTCCCAGGTGGCTTGTGGCAAACTTTAAACAACACTTTTTATGGATATCTTTAAGAAATGGCTTTCTTCTTGCCACTCTTCCATAAAGGCCAGAATTGTGCAATATACGACTGATTGTTGTCCTATGGACAGAGTCTCCCACCTCAGCTGTAGATCTCTGCAGTTCATCCAGAGCGATCATGGGCCTCTTGGCTGCATCTCTGATCAGTCTTCTCCTTGTATGAGCTGAAAGTTTAGAGGGACGGCCAGGTCTTGGTAGATTTGCAGTGGTCTGATACTCCTTCCATTTCAATATTATCGCTTGCACAGTGCTCCTTGGGATGTTTAAAGCTTGGGAAATCTTTTTGTATCCAAATCCGGCTTTAAACTTCTTCACAACAGTATCTCGGACCTGCCTGGTGTGTTCCTTGTTCTTCATGATGCTCTCTGCGCTTTTAACGGACCTCTGAGACTATCACAGTGCAGGTGCATTTATACGGAGACTTGATTACACACAGGTGGATTGTATTTATCATCATTAGTCATTTAGGTCAACATTGGATCATTCAGAGATCCTCACTGAACTTCTGGAGAGAGTTTGCTGCACTGAAAGTAAAGGGGCTGAATAATTTTGCACGCCCAATTTTTCAGTTTTTGATTTGTTAAAAAAGTTTGAAATATCCAATAAATGTCGTTCCACTTCATGATTGTGTCCCACTTGTTGTTGATTCTTCACAAAAAAATACAGTTTTATATCTTTATGTTTGAAGCCTGAAATGTGGCAAAAGGTTGCAAAGTTCAAGGGGGCCGAATACTTTCGCAAGGCACTGTAACTGTAGCTCTACACCCAAACAACTGTAGCTCTACACCCAAACAACTGTAGCTCTATACCCAAACAACTATAGCTCTATACCCAAATAACTATCGCTCTACACCCAAACAACTGTAGCTCTACTCCCAAACAACTATAGCTCTACACCCAAACAACTATAGCTCTACACCCAAACAACTATAGCTCTACACCCAAATAACTATAGCTCTACACCCAAACAACTGTAGCTCTATACCCAAATAACTATAGCTCTACACCTAAACAACTGTAGCTCTATTCCCAAACAACTGTAGCTCTACACCCAAACAACTGTAGCTCTACTCCCAAACAACTATAGCTCTACACCCAAACAACTGTAGCTCTACTCCCAAACAACTATAGCTCTACACCCAAACAACTGTAGCTCTACTCCCAAACAACTGTAGCTCTACACCCAAACCACCTGACCTGGCCCGTGATCACACTCATCACACAAGCATTTCATAATCCAAATCTCCTTTCTACAGATTTCACAGTGCACATCTGTCCCCTCTCTCTAAGCCCTCATATCTGTCTCCTGTTCCCGCCCTTCAAATTGTTATAGTAAGCACATCTTTACTTTAGCTGCTGCTATTACCACCTCCACCTTTCTCATGATGGGACTGTAAGCCCACACTTCAATCAAGGTGTTACCAAGCTTTTCCTTTCACTCATTATCCTGATGCCAAGTGACAAGTATGAGGAGATTATTCAGGGACGACATCACTTCAATGATTGCTAGATAGTTTGTGCCTGTATTTATATGTAGACTACGTGTGCCTTTTTCAAATGGATGTAGTTCTGTCCTTGAGCTGTCCTTGTCTATTAACGTTATGTATGTCACACCCTGATCTGTTTCACCTGTCTTTGTGCTTGTCTGCACCCCCCTCCAGGTGTCGACAATCTTCCCCATTATCCCCTGTGTATTTATACCTGTGTTCTCTGTTTGTCTGTTGCCAGTTCATTTTGTTTTGTGAAACCTACCAGCATTTGGTCCCCTGCTCCTGTCTGTTCTTGCTCCTGTTTTCTAGTCCTTCCCGGTTTTGACCGTCCTGCCTGCCCTGACCCTGCCTGCCGTTCTATACCTTGCCCCACCTCACTGGATTATTGACCCCTGCCTGCCCTGACCCTGAGACTGCCTGCCATTCTGGACCTTTTGCACACTCTCTGGATTACTGACCTCTGCCTGCCTTTGACCTGTCTTTTGCCTGTCCCTGTACTAGAAATAAATGTTTGTTTCTTCGACACTGTCTGCATTTGGGTCATACCTGAAACCTGATAGTACGAACTGGCCCTGACGGACCCAGCACACTCGGACCAGCTCCGCAACGCACTCTCCTCCCAAGGAGCCACCATTGGAAGGCACGGGGGGTTGCTTCGTGGTCTCATGGAAGGGTTCCAGACCTTGGCCAAACGATATGACCGAGCGTTTAACACATTGCTGGAGCAATTCCGTGGGTTGTCGGTTGTGATCTCCCAGCCTACCCCAGTGTCCCGAGAATCCCGCTTACCTCCTCCGGTACGCTACGCTGGGGATTACAGAACCTGCCAGGATTTTCTCTCCCAGTGCTCCCTCATTTTTGAGCTGCAGCCCTCTTCGTTCCCCTCGGACCACTCGAGGATAGCGTACATCATAATGCTGATGTCCGGGAGGGCACTCGCGTGGGCCACGGCAGTATGGGAGCAACAATCCACCATCTGCCTCAGTCTGGAGGAGTTTGTGGAGGAGGTTTGGAAGGTGTTTGATTTTCCATTGTCCGGGAGATAGGCTGCTCGCAAGCTGCTCCAGCTACGTCAAGACTCCCATAGTGTGGCAGACTACGCAGTGGATTTCCGCATGTTGGCAGCTGAGAGTGCTTGGAACCCAGAAGCGCTATTCTACATGTTCCTACGCAGAGTATCGGTGGAAGTAAATGACGAGCTTGCAGCCAGGGAACTACCGACATATCTCGACTCGCTCATCACCTTTACCGGATCGATGGGCGACTATGGGAACGAAGGAAAGAGAGGAGATTCGATTTCACTCGCTCATTCCACCTCACCTCCGAGGTATACCGGAAGTCCCTGACGGCTCCGTTGTCGAAAGTTTCACACTAAGAGCTGACTGTACTGAGCGACTACTGGTCATTTCGTCTCCACCTGTCCACTAAAAGACTAGGCTCACCGGTAGGAGCGAGTACTCTGGTGGGCCATACAGAGAACTTTTCCTCTCCCCTTACTTGCATCCCTTTTCATGCCATGTTGCTGTGTTGGAACCAGTAGAAATCTCTGGGGGGGATCTGATCTGTTTCACCTGTCTTTGTGCTTGTCTCTACCCCCCTCCAGGTGTCGCCCATCTTCCCCATTATCCCCTGTGTATTTATACCTGTGTTCTCTGTTTGTCTGTTGCAGTTAATTTTGTTTCGTGAAACCTACCAGCGTTAGGTCCCTCTCTCCTGTCTGTTCTTGCTCCTGTTTTCTAGTCCTTCCCGGTTTTGACCGTCCTGCCTGCCCTGACCCTGTCTGCCGTTCTATACCTTGCCTCTCCCCTTACTCGCATCCCTTTTCATGCCATGTTGCTGTGTTGGAACCAGTAGAAATCTCTTCAGGGACTCATCGACTCTGGGGCCGATGAGAGCTTTATGGATGCTACTCTGGCTTCCGAGCTGGATATCCCCACTCAGCCACTCTCCATTCCCATGGACATTAGAGCACTGGACGGGCGCTCTATAGGCCGGGTCACCCACAATACCATCCCTATCAACCTACGCCTGTCAGGGAACCACAGCGAGACGATCCAGTTCCTGCTCATTAAGTCTCCTCAGGTTCCTGTGGAATTGGCATTCTCCTGGCTCCAGCAATACAATCCCCCCATTGACTGGTCTGCCGGTGCCATCATGGGCTGGAGCCCATTCTGCCACGCCCATTGCCTGAAGTCAGTGTAGCCTGCCCCGGGACTTCTTCCTGGGGGCTCGGAAGTTTCCCCGGACCAGGAGTATGTTTCCCCGGACCTCCACGAGATGTTCAGTAAGGCCCGGGTCACCGCCGCACTGACCATATGACTGTGGGATTGACCTTCTCCCAGGCACCACTCCGCCCCGGGGACAACTGTACTCTCTGTCGGGTCCGGAGACCAAGGCTATGGAGACCTACATTGAGGACTCCGCTGGCGAAGGGGTCTTCTTTATGGAGAAGAAGGACAAAACCCTGCGCCTGTGCATCAACTACCGAGGTCTGAACGACATTACAGTGAAGAACCGCTACCCGCTACCTCTCATCTCCTCACCCTCGAGCCACTCCAGGGGGCCACCGTGTGTTCTAAGCTGGACCTATGGAATGCCTACCACCTGGTGCGGATACGGGAAGGGGACGAGTGGAAGACTGCCTTCAACACGGCCAGCGTCCACAACGAGTATCTGGTCATGCCATTTGGCCTTACCAACGCCCCTGCTGTGTTCCAGGCTCGGGTTAATGATGTTCTCCATGACATGTTGAACCGGTTTGTCTTCATCTACCTTGATGACATCCTCATCTTCTCCTACTCCACCCAAGAACACGTGCTCCACGTCCGTCAGGTTCTCCAATTTCTCCTGGAGAACCAGCTTTTTGTAAAAGCAGAGAAGTGCGAATTCCATTGCTCCACCATCCCCTTTCTGGATCACATCATCGCTGCAGGGAGTGTACAGATGGATCCCGGGAAGATGAGAGCGGTGGGGGATTGGCCCCAGCCTACGTCCAGAGTGCAGCTGCAATGTTTCCTGGGCTTCTCCAACTTTTATTGCCGCCTTAACTGGAGCTACAGCACCCTGGCTTCCCCCCTGTCTGCACTCACCTCTCCCAAAGTTCCGTTCACATGGTCCCCAGCTGCTGACCGGGCATTTCGGGATCTCCGCTTCACCACTGCACCCATCTTGGTTTCTTCCTGACCCATCCCACCAGTTCGTGGTGGAGGCCGATGCTTCGGATGTCGGAGTGGCGGCTGTCCAGTCCCAGCGGTCTGCCCTGGACCTCAAGTTACATCCCTGTGCCTGCTTCTCCCCTCGCCTCAACACTACGGAGAGGAACTACAATGTGGGGAATCGTGAGCTTCTCACGGTAAAGGAGTGGGGAGTGGGGGCACTGGCTGGAGAGGGCGGAACATCCTTTCATTGTGTGGACCGACCACAAGAACCTGGAATATTGCACCGCCACGCGCCTCAATTCCAGGCAAGCTAGGTGGGCCCTAGTGTTCACCCAGTTCAACTTCTCCCTCTCATATTGGCTGGGAAACAAGCATTTCAAGCTGGATGCACTGTCACGCCGCTATAGCCCCACGGCTACTACCCCGGAACCTGAGACCATCCTTCCCACCTCGTGCCTGGCGACGGCACTCAGCTGGGGAATAGGGAAGTAGGTTCGTGAGGAACAGCTTTCTCAGCAGAACCGCAGGGAGGGCCCAGATAACCGGATGTTCGTTCCTGATGCGGTCCGCTCCTCAGTCCTCGAGTAGGCCCACTCCTCCAGGCTTGCCTGCCACCCATGCTCCCGTTGGACCCTGGCTTTTGTGCGACACCGCTTTTGGTGGCCAACCATGGTTCCTGATGTCTCAGCATTTGTTGCCACTTGCACGGTCTGTGCACAGAACAAGACTCTTCTGCAAGCTCCGGCTGGTCTCCTCCAACATCTGCCTGTCCCTCACCGTCCCTGGTCTCACATCTCCCTGGACGTTGTCACGTGTCTCCCCCCGTCTGATGGCAACACCGCCATCCTTACCATAGTGGATCGGTTTTCCAAAGCCGCCCACTTCATTCCTCTCCCCAAGTTACCCTCTGTCAAAGAGACGGCCCAGCTCATGGTTCAGCATGTCGTCCGGATCCATGGACTGCCAGTGGACATGGTCTCTGACCGGGGTCCTCAGTTCTCATCCCGGATCTGGAAGGCGTTCTGCACACTCATTAGGTCGTCGGCCAGCCTGTCCTCCGGGTTCCACCCCCAGTCCATGGCCAGTCGGAGTGAGCCAACCAGAACCTAGAAACTACTCTGCGCTACCTGGTCTCCACCAAACCCAACCACCCGGAGCCAGTAGCTTGTGTGGGTCGAATACGCCCGCAACACTGTTCCGACCCTCCTCAAGACCACCTCCAGGTATCGACGACAAGCAGACTGCCATCCCAACTTCCGTGTGTCCAGAGTTAAACCCATGTCTCACAGCCCTTTGTCTCCTGTTTCTAGGTCATACCCGAAACCTGATAGTATTATGTCATGTTTTGTGTGGACCCCCGGAAGAGTAGCTCCTGCTTTCCCAACAGCTAATGGGGATCCTAATAAAATACCAAAAAACAACACTTGTATTGAGCAATTATATAGTTTGAGATGACTATAAACACACCCATAGTGTCTGAGCTATCAATATGGATCATATTCACATAGCACACAGCTCACTCACTTGTTGTAGAGGACGATGTCAGGCAGCCAGATGTGTTGAGACGGGAGGCGAACCTTCTTAATGCCCTCATACTCTTCTGGGTCCCACACCAACCTGTAGTCATTCCATACCTGAGTCAGCCAGCAGTTGGTGGTCATGATCTGTTCTCTTTCATTCTGTAACAGACACACAGACATGGAGAGAAAAGCATGAGAGAGAATGAGAGAGTGTGTGTGTGTGTGTGTGTGTGTGTGTGTGTGTGTGTGTGTGTGTGTGTGTGTGTGCTCACCACATTAATGAGCTGGGCTAGGGACACCTGTATATGGATGGTGACCTGTTGGCTCTTGTTGACAGCAGGTCTGATCAGTTTGTTGTAGCGCTCTGGAGACAGCAGGTGGGTCACCAGTCGCTCCTCTATCTCCGCACCCAAGGCAGCTACACACACACACAGAGAGAGGGAGAGAGAGATAAAACGATGTAACAACTGGCAGATAAGGCGTGCAAAAATTAAAATGAACCTTTATTAAGACAACATACCATGTTGTTGCCCCACACCCACATTTGATGCTCAGTGATTCAAGTGTCCCAGTCTGTGTCTGCCGGGTGAACTTTCCAAGTGGACTCTAAGCCAAATACATAGAGAGCAGCACCCCAAAACACCATTGACAGTATATATCCCTACTGGCCTAATGTCATCATCACTGGTTT
The DNA here is from genome assembly GCF_057628025.1 of Oncorhynchus mykiss. Taxonomy (NCBI): domain Eukaryota; kingdom Metazoa; phylum Chordata; class Actinopteri; order Salmoniformes; family Salmonidae; genus Oncorhynchus; species Oncorhynchus mykiss. The sequence goes on from NC_143046.1 coordinate 33,029,045, forward strand.
GTGTACAACTCATCAGATCCCCATTATAGTACATCATCATATTGAACTAATGACCTCTCTATAAATTCATACTGAAGACTTATTACTGTTTCATTTTGCCCTATAAAACAAACCCTGCTAGTTCATATTCATACTCATAGTACATATTTAAACTGAGTGGACAAAACACTAGGAACACCTGCTCTTTCTATGACATAGACTGACCAGGTGAATCCAGAAAAAGTTATGATCCCTTATTGATCAGTGTAGATGAAGGGGAGGAGCATTTCTAAGCCTTGAGACAATTGAGACATGGACTGTGTATATTGAACTTTAAAAACTCTTATATAGTTCACTCTACAACTACCCTTCTACTTGATATTTGTACTACACTGAACTAAAATATAAACGCAACATGTAAAGTGTTGGTCCCATGTTTCATGTGCTGAAATAAAATATTCCAGAAATGTTCCATTCGCACAAAAAGCTTGTTTCTCTCAAATGTTGCCCACAAATTTGTTTACTTCCCTGTTAGTGAGCAGCATGATCATTACACAGGTGCACCTTGTGCTGGGGACAATAAAAGGCCACTCTAAAATGTGAAGTTTTGTCACACAACACAATACCAAACATGTCTCAAGTTTTGAAGGAGCATGCAATTAGAATGCTGACTGCAGGAATATCCAGCAGAGCTGTTGCCAGAGAATTGAATGTAACTTCTCTACCAAGAGCCGTCTCCAACGTAATTTTGAGAATTTGGCAGTACGTCCAACCGACCTCACAACCGCAGACCATGTGTAACCACGCCAGCCCAGGACCTCCACATCCGGCTTCTTCACCTGCGTGATAGTCTGAGACCAGCCACCAGGACAGATTATGAAACTGAGGAGTGTGTAATAAAGCCCTTTTGTACGGCCTCCCGGGTGGTGCAGTTGTCTACGGCACTGCATCGCAGTGCTAGCTGTGCCACCAGAGATTCTGGGTTCGAGCCCAGGCTCTGTCGCAGCTGCCGCGACTGGGAGGCCCATGGGGCGGCGCACAATTGGCCCAGCGGTGTCCGGGTTAGGGAAGGTTTGGCCGGCAGGGATATCCTTGTCTCATTGTGCACTAGCGACTCCTGTGGCGGACCGGGCGCAGTGCACACTGACACGGTCGCCAGGTGTACAGTGTTTCCTCCGACACATTGGTGCGTCTGGCTTCTGGGTTGGATGGGCATTGTGTCAAGAAGTAGTGCGGCTTGGTTGGGTTGTGTTTCGGAGGACGCATGGCTCTTCACCTTCACCTCTCCCGAGTTCGTACGGGAGTTGCAGCGATGAGACAAGACCGTAACTACTACCACGAAATTAGGCAAAAAAATACAAAATAAAGCCCTTAAAATAATTCTGATTGGCAGGGCCTAGCTCCCCAGTGGGTGGGCCTATGTCCTCCCAGGCCCACCCATGGCTGAACCCCTGCCCAGTCATGTGAAATCCATAGATTATGGCCTAATGAATTTATTTCAATGAACTGATTTCCTTATATGAACTGTAATTCGTTGAAATAGTAAAATCGTTGAAATAGTTGCATGTTGCGTTTATATTTTTGTTCATATCACCAAGTCCATATTCATAATGCCCTGGTATCATCCTCACTGTGCATATCTTTACATAACACAGCCTAACAGAGTCTAAGCCTTCCACAGAGGACTGTCATTTAGCAGTGAGCCAGTGAGCCACAACATTAGACGATGCAGTCCACAGCTGACTCACAGGGTTTCATGGGCTTCTGAACTAACTGCCTCTTGATTAGCATAATTGGATGCTTGATTAGTGGACACACACACACAAACGCACCCTCGTACACAAAAACACACAAACACACATCAGACACGCACACATATACACACGCAGTGTTTAGTGAAGTGAGATTTCAATCTTGCACAGAGCGAAGATCCTTCTAATTTGGACTGCAGGGTCGTGGGATGTTCTCATCGCCTGTTGCCGCTGCAATGAGTATGCAATATGCAACATCCCTCCAGAGTTGTGTGTGTACATTATATAGTCTCTGATCTGACAAACATTTGTGACGTGACTGTGTCTTTACTGACGGTCCGATACACCCACCTACACACACACACACACACACACACACACACACACACACACACACCGTCTAAACCCCCACAGTCCAGTGGCTGCCGTATGATGGGGAGTTGAGGTTATGGTTTTCTCCAGTTGACTGGATTAGCCACATGGTTCACGTCAGCTCACTGTGTTCCACTCACCCGTTCCCCTCCATTAGGCTATTCTCACCCCTGTAATGCACTTCAAATGATGGCACCGTTTACATTTTTGTGATTTACAGTAGCAGACGCTCTTATCCAGAGTGACTTGCAGTTAGTGCATTCTTCTTAAGGTAGCTAGTTGAAACAGTCACTGATACACACAGGAGGCATCCTGAGAGGTGTTGACATGATGCTGATACACACAGGAGGCATCTGAGAGGTGTTGACATGATGCTGATACACACAGGAGGCATCTGAGAGGTGTTGACATGATGCTGATACACACAGGAGGCATCTGAGAGGTGTTGACATGATGCTGATACACACATGAGGCATCTGAGAAGTGTTGACATGATGCTGATTCGCACAGGAGGCATCTGAGAGGTGTTGACATGATGCTGATACGCACAGGAGGCATCTGAGAGGTGTTGACATGATGCTGATACACACAGGAGGCATCTGAGAGGTGTTGACATGATGCTGATACACACAGGAGGCATCAGAGAGGTGTTGACATGATGCTGATACACACAGGAGGCATCTGAGAGGTGTTGACATGATGCTGATACACACAGGAGGCATCTGAGAGGTGTTGACATGATGCTGATACACTCAGGAGGCATCTGAGTGGTGTTGACATGATGCTGAAACACACAGGAGGCATCTGAGAGGTGTTGACATGATGCTGATACACACAGGAGGCATCTGAGAGGTGTTGACATGATGCTGATACACACAGGAGGCATCTGAGAGGTGTTGACATGATGCTGATACACTCAGGAGGCATCTGAGAGGTGTTGACATGATGCTGATACACACAGGAGGCATCTGAGAGGTGTTGACATGATGCTGATACGCACAGGAGGCATCTGAGAGGTGTTGACATGATGCTGATACGCACAGGAGGCATCTGAGAGGTGTTGACATGATGCTGATACACACAGGAGGCATCCTGAGAGGTGTTGACATGATGCTGATACACACAGGAGGCATCTGAGAGGTGTTGACATGATGCTGATACACACAGGAGGCATCTGAGAGGTGTTGACATGATGCTGATACACACAGGAGGCATCTGAGAGGTGTTGACATGATGCTGATACACACAGGAGGCATCCGGAGAGAGGTGTGGTACTGTCGATGAACAATCAGCCAGGATTAGACAAACAGACAGAGAAAGAGAGAGAGAGAGATCTATATAGAGAGGGAGGGAGAGAGAGAGAGAGAGAGCAGTGAGCGTTGAGGGGAATAGAGCTCAGTACAACATAGAGTTGAGATTTGGAGACACAGAGACATGGAAACAATGAGCAGATTAGGATAGTCATTTGATTGGATTATGTTGCCTTCGTTTACAGTCTCTTTCCAGGAACACCATTTGATTCCTAAGATTCAGTGAATCAGGATGAAAACCTGTTAACCTTTTCTCCGTTCAGAGAAGTGAGCGGTGGGCAGTATCATCCATACTGCAGACCTCCAGGCAGTGAAGTAGGTTGTCAGGGACCTCAGATGACCTACTGATGAACACTCCCCCACTGAGACCAGCAAACTGGCACCCGATTTCCTACACTCTTTAGCTGTCCCCATTAGGAGAACCCTTTTTTGTTCCAGTTAGAACTCTTTTGGGTTCCATGTAGAACCCCCTGTGGGGAGGAAACCAAAAGGGTAATACCTGGAACCAAAAGGGTTCTACCTTTATTCAAAAACGGCTGTTCAAAGGGTTCTCCTATGGGGACAGCCGAAGAACCCTCATTGGATAGTGTATATAGTGCACTACTGTTGACCAGGGCCTTTAGGGCTCTATAGGTTGAGATGCAGCCCAGACCACATATAAAATACTTCAGACTCTTATACATACACACAGGTCTTTACTTTAAACCTAAACAGGACACACAGGTCTTTACTTTAAACCTAAACAGGACACACAGGTCTTTACTTTAAACCTAAACAGGACACACAGGTCTTTACTTTAAACCTAAACAGGACACACAGGTCTTTACTTTAAACCTAAACAGGACACACAGGTCTTTACTTTAAACCTAAACAGGAAACACAGGTCTTCACTTTAAACCTAAACAGGACACACGGCTCTCTACATCTAAACAGGACACACAGCTGTCTACATCTAAACAGGACACACAGCTCTCTAACCGCAATGATTCTTATAATCCTCCTTCTCCTCTTCCTCCACCTCCTCTTCCTCCTCCTCCTCCCCCTCCTCTTCCTCCACCCCCTCTTCTTTCTCCTCCTCCTCCTCCCCCTCCCCCTCCTCCTCCTCCCCCTCCTCCTTTTCCTCCTCCTTCACCTTGCTGCACTCTAACTGCTTCAATAATTCATCTGTACTCAAATATAAACAGCATCATCTCACATGCAGAAAGCCTGAAACTCAAATCTTTTACTATGACTCTTTTATTTCCTACCGGCCAAAACAACAACAGTCTCTTCCGCAACGCACAAACATACAAACACACCTTGGTTATACTTCAGACAAATTATCAAAATGATCCCAAATAATCTGTTTCTTCATGGGCAGAAGAAGTATCCAGTGTGTAAATGATTTAATGACCCATGGTGGTGATATTGCCTTGTCAGGGTCAAACACTTCAGCCTTCCCTTCCACTGTGTCTGCCTCTACCCTGCACCTACATCTACCAGAAATCAGCTATACAGTATATTCAGTATGAGACTGGTTATGATGTATAAAATACTATATCTGTAGCTGCCTATGGTGGCCTGTTTCGGTTAACCTTGTGTTTTGGCTGCTCTGACTGTGAATCTTGTAATGGTGGTAATTGTGCTGACTGTGATCATTGTTGTAACTGTGCAGGCCGTGTTTGAACTCTTGTTGTTGCTGGTGGTGTGTGTGTGTGTGTGTGTGTGTGTGTGTGTGTGTGTGTGTGTGTGTGTGTGTGTGTGTGTGTGTGTGTGTGTGTGTGTGTGTGTGTGTGTGTGTGTGTGTGTGTGTGTGTGTGTGTGTGTGTGTGTGTGTGTGTGTGTGTGTGTGTGTGTGTATGCTCTGCTCCCAGTCTCAGGGGCACTTGTGTTCCAGCTGACAGGCAACATTACACTCCCACGCTGCGAATAACTACACCCTCACGGAACACCCTGCCGCACTTCTTCACATCAGCCCTCCTCCAGCCTGCTCTCCTCCCCCAACTCCCCTCCTCTCTTCCATTTCCCTCAGGCACGTGCACAGACACAAGTCTTTGTGACGTCGTCAAGTTTGCCACAACCCGCCCAGTCTTGTCCGTTGGTCTGCCCTGTACAGAGATTGCATGCGCCCGGTTGTGCCTTTTCCCCAGTATGCCCTGTACAGAGATTGCGCGAGCCCAGTTTCCAAACATGCATGGCTTAAGTTGCGTTCACTGGTCCAGTGTGTGTAGCAGGCTACCTAGTTCAAATATCAACAGTATTGCCACAGCAGAATAACACTTGATTTCCATCATCAATATTGGGTCTGCTTGGCTGATACGCGCATCAGAGAGAGATGCAGAGTGACATAGAGAGGAGAGGTTGCATCTGCGACCCTCCGACCCAGCTACATCCCTTCCTGTCGGGGGTTTCACATGTGTGTCAGGGCAGCAGAAACACAGCTAGTCTAGACTCTAGCTAACCGCAGGCTATCAGCCAACCAGGCTGAATATATATGATGATGTAAATCAAGTGTTATCAAGTGTTGATCAAATGGTATGCTGCTGTGGCAGTACTGTTATGTTTAAACTACGACATGATCCACACAAGCCACTATCCAGACGTATACCAGTTAAAAGATGATTCATATTATATGGTTTAAAAGCATTTAAAACAAGTCACAATCGGTAAAAAATAAATGGGGGGTGCTGAGCCCTTTTTTCATTTTGAGCACCTGTCCCCTGAATGGTCTGTGCACGGCCCTGTTTTTCCTCCTCCCATCTCCTCTCTTCCCTTGCTCTCCTCTCTCCTCCCATCTCCTCTCTTCCCTTGCTCTCCTCTCTCCTCCCCCTCCTCTCTTCCCTCGCTCTCCTCTCTCCTCCCCCTCCTCTCTTCCCTTGCTCTCCTCTCTCCTCCCCCTCCTCTCTTCCCTTGCTCCTCTCTCCTCCCCCTCCTCTCTTCCCTTGCTCTCCTCTCTCCTCCCCCTCCTCTCTTCCCTTGCTCTCCTCTTTCCTCCCCCTCCTCTCTTCCCTTGCTCCTCTCTCCTCCCCCTCCTCTCTTCCCTTGCTCTCCTCTCCCCCCCCTCTCTTCCCTTGCTCCTCTCTCCTCTCTCCTCCCATCTCCTCTCTTCCCTTGCTCTCCTCTCTCCTCCCCCCTCTCTTCCCTTGCTCTCCTCTTTCCTCCCCCTCCTCTCTTCCCTTGCTCTTCCTCTCCTCTCTTTCTTTGTCCCCCTCTGCTCCGCTCTCCACTCTCGTTTCCAGCGACAGTAACAGGTTACAAGTGCAGGTCGAGCGGAACAAAGGCAGGTTAGGGAGAATGGTTTTCTTCTGTTCTCCTTTCCCTGTCTGTCATTCTCACATCAACTAATGTGGCCATGGGAAGGAGCGGGAGTAGAGCCTGGTTTCTAAAACCAACTGATGCAACTCCTGCTGCTGGCTCTCACAGAACGTCATCTACATAAGAGACCACTCTACTTCTCTCTCTCTTTCTCTTTCTTTTTCTCTCTTCCTCGCTCTCTCGTTCTCCGATTTCTCTCTCTCTCTCCCTCTATCATATGTTTTTCTGCTCTCTGAAAATGGTCACCTGATTAACCAGGGAAGTATTCTATTCTTTGGGGTGGGTGTGCATGCGTGCATTAAGCTAAAGACTGCTAGCGTGTGATTCCCTCTCCTGCACTCCTGGGCATTGAGAACCAGTGAACAAACAAGAGATCTAATCAGAGTTAGCTTTAGCACGCGTTAGCACACCGCACTATAGGCTACCACTACAGCATGCAGCTGCTACTGGGGGAGAGAGGGGTTAGAGGAGGAGGGAGGGAGAGAGAGAGAGAGAGAGAGAGAGATGGAGGTAGAGACAGACAGATGAAAAGAAAAGAGTATGTGAACGAGAGAGTTGCAGCCAGACAGAAAAATAGTGAGTAAAAGAGACTAATCTTTACAACCCTCCAAACTTTACAGGCACCCCCCTCCCCCTCCAAAAAAAGAGAGAGAGAGAGTGCAAAACAGTGAGCGCACGAAGCTAAACTCTACAGAGGCGGTTGCCAGATTGAGTGGTTTCCAGACAGAGTGAGACAAGAGGTGACAGTGACACAGTCACGCTATGTTGTCTCCCGAGACAGCTCTCGGAGAACAGGCTGAGCATCCAGTCTGCATGTGTTCACTACATGTCCTCAGGAGGAAGATAAGGGAAGTTGAGAAAACATTCACAGGGTGACCACTCATTAGGCCTATCTGAGAATCCAAGTATCTAATTATGGGAGACTTGTGCTTTTGGAGTGAAACAGTATTTTCCAACAGCCCCAGTGTTCACCACCAGCTTAGAGTAGACTGAGTTGAATAGCATGACTAAACTGAAACGTAGGCCTATCCTAATTCAGCACCTTGGACAGCGTCTGTAAAAGTGGCCCTTATTCAGCACCTTGGACAGCGTCCTTAAAAGAGCCCGTATTCAGCACCTTGGATAGCGTTGGTAAAAGGGGCAGAAATTCAGCACCATGGGACTGCATTAGCATACTATTAAAGATGTGACGCACCGACATATCTACAATGTAGAGGTAAATCAAAGGAACGTATTTTAATTCCTCTTTGGGTTTGAGTAAAACGTATATATTCCAAATCAAGGGTGGAAAGGCACCTTGATGTCCTAATCATCATCAGCAGTGAACCATTAAGCACAATTAGCCATTATGAAATCATAAAAGCCTAATCAAGCAGGTTTATTTGGCATTGTGTGTGTTCAATTAGACACATAATTTAAATGGCTGTCATAAAATACCTATATTGTCAAAATATTTCAAAGAAGTGTTATGATGAGTCAGTTTGATCATTTCTACAATTCGGCCAAAATATTTAAACCTTAGGCCTGTTAGCTTCAAGCCTAATAAAGATGAATACTGTGTGTGAAATTCGGAGACCTCTCTCTGGGCCTGTGTGTGTATGTCACACATTGCTGCGCAGTGCATAACAGCCAGCGTGTATGTTGTGTAAAAAGCGAGCACGTTAGTTAACGGAGCCGTTAAAAGCACGTGTCTAAACACAATCTGACGCACCGAATACCTGCAATACGTCCCCCCACTGGTCTGTCCGTTGAAAATATATAATGTTATCAAAGCAGGGAAATAATTGTAACATCATCATAATTTACAACAGTAGGCTAGCCTCTCATATAAACAACTATTAACATAACACCCGTTACGCATAGCCTAGGTGCTATCCAGACAGGAATTCGAATATTTGTCTTTGACTTTTTTATGTCTTGATATTCAAACCAAATTATGAATAATTAGAATCGTTAAAAATAGGCTGCCCCCATCCTGTAAGGACCATGGATATGCAGGATGTGTCGCGGCCGAATCACAATATGAAGAGGCATGGTAAGCTATAGTTATGGTCCAGTCTAAGTATACCCAGGGTACCCCGGGGGTCCCGGTCCCGCACAGGGCCGAATAGATTTGGAGAGATTACTCACTTGCCAAGGTGAGAACCAGGAGAGCGAGCGCTGCTGTCACCGGGTCTGCCATCGCCTCTCGCTCCCTCCACTGCGACCGACAACCCGAAAACTTGGAGATGTACGAGTTGTCTGTTTCCCCCCTTTTCGCCCTCAGTGTGAAAATGAAAAATAATACCAGAGACAGCACACACCAGCGCGCGGTAAGATGGTGACTTAAAGTGTCATTATAAGTCGTTGGTATCCGACGATGTCCGTTGGTTTGATAAAGGGAGAGGCTTCAAATCTCGTTACGAGGCGAGGAGAAGATTGTTCACTCTTCCCAGATGCGGAGGCTTGTTTCTGTCACAACGCGTCTGAGTGGGGCTATGCGTCCGACCCCACCAGGAACTGTGAGCGCACAGCAAACCGGGGGCGCAGAAAATGTTTCCCTAGTTTGACTTGAGTATTGAAACGTTATTTTCCCTGAAATATGGCGGCTATGGAGATGAATGACCAGTTACTGGAGATAGGGTAGTCCTGTAGATGAATGCTTAAAGGGGTCGTCCTCACTTTGCCCTGCCCGCCTGGTGCGCTCTCCGTCGGGCGGCGATAGGTTCCGGTCTCCATATATCGCTCAGTTTTGATCTACACGGAGACATTTGTGACAACAAACATGAAGCAATTACAGTAGAGATCCCCGAGGCGGTCGTTCGGGAAAGCCTTTCAGACATAGGCTGCATTTACTTATTTTAATTGAAGGGGGATTAATCGTTGGAAAAACAAATGTTGGTTTAAATTAAACCCCTTCTCCATGGGGCGCCACTCCAATAACACAAAATACGGCTTTTAATCTGACAAATAAAATAACAACTTTTTCTTTTCAGGCTTCCAAGCAGTCATCACCATAACGCATGATCATGACAGAGACAAAAGGTTGCCCCTAAAGATTTAAATAGAGCGAGATTGATAGCCCATGCAGAATGACTATGTGGGCACCATGATGCCCGATATCAACGTTATCTGCATTAAACATATTAGACCCGGCGAATGAGTGCGTCAATGGGCAGGGCTTTGGCTTTGCGGAAGAATCATCAACCCATCACAGAAATATCAGATACATTCATGAAGGGTTATCTAAATAAATAAAAAAGTGGATATTCCAAGGGCCATTTAGAGTGCTGGTTGAAAAGTTGACTCACTCTGGTCGAAATGTCAACTGCCACTTTGGACAAGGTCTGCATTGTAGTATATCACACAAGTGAATGTGCCCTAACCACGCTGCAAAGCATACAGTGACACATACACATTGGATATACCACACGTAATAATTATACTCGAAAATTGTCGGGCCCACTTCACTCAAGCCAATTATGAGTGTAGTGATGATGGTTGAACGCCTCATGACTGACTGAGTATGCTGTACGGTGAAGAGTGAGATGTCAATGCTGAAACCATGCGAAGCGTTTCATTTCATTACCCGAGAATTAACACAACTTCAGCCTCGCACTGCGGCCTCAGCTGGTAAGGCACTAAGTAATAACTATGGAGTGAGATTATGCAATTAACTCTGCATGAACTTAATTAAACACGGTTTAGTCGAGACCCGTGCTAAACCGCGCTAACTTCCCAGGGATATTTCTGTAGAGTGGAAAGAAGGGAGGAGGAAGATGAATAGCTAGCGAGGAATTGAGAGAAGAGAAACAGCTACACACTCCTCTCGTCAACTCCAACCCTACACCCACACAACACACACATTCACAGGACAACAGTATATATTTACTTTAAAGCAGTATATCTCAGCGCAACGTGAAGTGAGCATGACATAGCAGAGACACATCAAATGAGCATTTATCATTATACTTGCCCCCCCTTCACTCCTGGTCACCCCAACTCACTGGAAAAAATAAATAATGACCATTAGGCCTGCTCCTAAAAGCTGTGATGTGGTGGGTGGAGGGAGGGAGGTGGAGGGCTGAGGATGGAGGGTGGAGAGAGAGTGGAAAATGCATGAAATCTAATCAGAGCTACTTAGAGATCACTGACGGCTGTGCCACAGGACACTGAGACCAGGTCCCTGAGAGGAGCAGCCCCCAACTACAAGCAAACAAACAAAACACTCTAAATCCCTATCACGTTGTCCTCCTCACGGGATCAGCCATGACGTGTGGCAATTGCAATATAATGACCACTTATCCACACAGCTTCTACTAGTAGTTCAACACCAGCGCCAAACTCTCTCCTCAGCCACGTCGACACCTTCCCCACCAACCTACCCATAGCAGTATGTACCTTTCTGTCTCTTGCCATTCTCCTCTCCCCCTGACCCACACCTCTCTCCTCTCTTCTCCCCTGACCCACACCTCTCTCCTCTCCTCTCCCCCTGACCCACACCTCTCTCCTCTCCTCTCCCCCTGACCCACAACTCTCTCCTCTTTTCTCCCCCTGACCCACACCTCTCTCCTCTCTTCTCCCCCTGACCCACACCTCTCTCCTCTCTTCTCCCCCTGACCCACACCTCTCTCCTCTCTTCTCCCCCTGACCCACACCTCTCTCCTCTCTCCTCCCCCTGACCCACACCTCTCTCCTCCCCCTGACCCACACCTCTCTCCTCTCTTCTCCCCCTGACCCACACCTCTCTCCTCTCTCCTCCCCCTGACCCACACCTCTCTCCTCCCCCTGACCCACACCTCTCTCCTCTCTTCTCCCCCTGACCCACACCTATCTCCTCTCTTCTCCCCCTGACCCACACCTCTCTCCTCTCCTCTCCCCCTGACCCACACCTCTCTCCTCTCTTCTCCCCCTGACCCACACCTCTCTCCTCCCTTCTCCCCTGGCCCACACCTCTCTCCTCTCTTCTCCCCCTGACCCACACCTCTCTCCTCTCCCTCTGACTCACACCTCTCTCCTCTCTTCTCCCCTGACTCACATCTCTCTCCTCTCCTCTCCCCCTGACCCACACCTCTCTCCTCTCTTCTCCCCCTGACCCACACCTCTCTCCTCTCTTCTCCCCCTGACCCACACCTCTCTCCTCTCTTCTCCCCCTGACTCACACCTCTCTCCTCTCTTCTCCCCTGACTCACATCTCTCTCCTCTCCTCTCCCCCTGACCCACACCTCTCTCCTCTCCTCTCCCCCTGACCCACATCTCTCTCCTCTCCTCTCCCCCTGACCCACACCTCTCTCCTCTCCTCTCCCCCTGGCCCACACCTCTCTCCTCTCCCCCTGACCCACACCTCTCTCCTCTCCCCCTGACCCACACCTCTCTCCTCTCCTCTCCCCCTGACCCACACCTCTCTCCTCTCCCCCTGACCCACACCTCTCTCCTCTCTTCTCCCCTGACTCCATTCCCCTTTTAACCCACGCTTCTCTACCCATTCATTTGTCACACTGTTGGCTTGCTTGTAGGTTTCAGTCCTGTTTCTTTACCTTCATGTGCTCATCGACCAAGCCGTTGTGTAGGAGGCGATTCCCATTGAAATTCAGTTGGTGTATGCGTAATATAATAAATTCATATAACTGTGGGACATTTGTGTTCCCATATGACAGGCAGGGACAGGGCATTCCCTAATTCCAGGCTGGTGGTCTGTTACAACCAGACACTGTCCTACTCTGATGACTACAATTCACCCTGATGGTTCAGTCTCTGGACAGGACCTCATACACTCAGTCCCCTCCCCTGACAACTACTATACTCTTCTTCTCTTCTTTCTCTACACTTCATGTATTTTCTCCATCTCCCTTCCCCTTCTCTCCTCTGCATATATCACCCTTCCCCCTCTCTCTTCTCTCCTCTGCAAATCTCACCCTCTCTCCTCTCTCCTCCGCATATCTCACCCTCTCTCCTCTCTCCTCTGCATATCTCACACTCTCTCCTCGCTCCTCTGCATATCTCACCCTCTCTTCTCTCTCCTCTGCATATATCACCCTCTCTCCTCTGCATATCTCACCCTCTCTCCTATCTCCTCTGCATATTTCCCCCTCTCTCCTATCTCCTGTGCATATCTCACCCTCTCTTCTCTCTCCTCTGCATACATCACCCTCTCTCCTCTGCATGTCTCCTCCTCTCTCCTCTCTCCTCTGCATATCTCCCCCTCTCTCCTCCCTCCTCTGCATATTTCCCCATCTCTCCTCTCTCCTCTCTCCTCTGCATGTCTCCCCTCTCTCCTCTCTCTGCTGCATATCTCACCCTCTCTCCTCTCTCCTCTGCATGTCTCCTCCTCTCTCCTCTCTCCTCTGCATGTCTCCCCCTCTCTCCTCTCTCTGCTGCATATCTCACCCTCTCTCCTCTGCATGTCTCCTCCTCTCTCCTCTGCATATCTCCCCCTCTCTCCTCCCTCCTCTGCATATTTCCCCGTCTCTCCTCTCTCCTCTGCATGTCTCCCCCTCTCTCCTCTGCATATATCACCCTCTCTCCTCTCTCCTCTGCATATATCACCATTTCTCCTCTGCATGTCTCCTCCTCTCTCCTCTCTCCTCTGCATATATCACCCTCTCTCCTCTGCATATCTCACCCTCTCTCCTCTCTCCTCTCTCCTCTGCTTATATCACCCTCTCTTCTCTTTCCTCTGCATATCTCCTCTGCATATATCACCCACTCTCCTCTCTCCTCTGCATATCACCCTCTCTCCTATCTCCTCTGCATATCTCACCCTCTCTCCTCTCTCCTCTGCATATATCACCCTCTCTCCTCTGAATGTCTCCTCCTCTCTCCTCTGCATATATCACCCTCTCTCCTCTCTCCTCTGCATATATCACCCTCTCTCCTCTGCATATATCACCCTCTCTTCTCTCTCCTCTGCATATCTCACCCTCTCTCCTCTCTCCTCTGCATATCTCACCCTCTCTCCTCTGCATATATCACCCTCTCTTCTCTCTCCTCTGCATATCTCACCCTCTCTCCTCTGCATGTCTCCTCCTCTCTCCTCTCTCCTCTGCATATTTCACCCTCTCATCCTTCCCCCTCTCTCCTCTGCATATATCACCCTCTCTTCTCTCTCCTCTGCATATATCACCCTCTCTTCTCTCTCCTCTGCATATCTCACCCTCTCTCCTCTCTCCTCTCTCCTCTGCATATATCACCCTCTCTCCTCTCTCCTCTCCCCTCTGCATATATCACCCTTCCCACTCTCTCCTCTGAATATCTCACCCTCTCTCCTCTCTCCTCTGCATATCTCACCCTCTCTCCTCTGCATATCTCACCCTCTCTCCTCTGCATATCTCACCCTCTCTCCTCTCTCCTCTGCATATCTCACCCTCTCTCCTCTGCATATCTCACCCTCTCTCCTCTGCATATCTCACCCTCTCTCCTCTCTCCTCTGCATGTCTCCCCCTCTCTCCTCTGCATATCTCACCCTCTCTCCTCTCTCCTCTGCATATCTCACCCTCTCTCCTATCTCTTCTGCATATCTCACCCTCTCTCCTCTCTCCTCTGCATGTCTCCTCCTCTCTCCTCTCTCCTCTGCATGTCTCCTCCTCTCTCCTCTCTCCTCTGCATATATCCCCCTCTCTCCTCCCTCCTCTGCATATTTCCCCCTCTCCTCTCTCCTCTGCATATCTCACCCTCTCTCCTCTCTCCTCTGCATATCTCACCCTCTCTCCTCCGCTGCATATCTCACCCTCTCTCCTCCCTCCTCTGCATATCTCCCCCCTCTCCTCTCTCCGTTGCATATCTCACCCTCTCTCCTCTCTCCACTGCATATCTCCCCCTCTCTCCTCCCTCCTCTGCATATCTCCCCCCTCTCCTCTCTCCTCTGCATATCTCCCCCCTCTCCTCTCTCCGTTGCATATCTCACCCTCTCTCCTCCCTCCTCTGCATATCTCCCCCCTCTCCTCTCTCCGTTGCATATCTCACCCTCTCTCCTCTCTCCACTGCATATCTCACCCTCTCTCCTCCCTCCTCTGCATATCTCACCCTCTCTCCTCTGCATATCTCACCCTCTCTCCTCTCTCCACTGCATATCTCCCCCTCTCTCCTCCCTCCTCTGCATATCTCCCCCCTCTCCTCTCTCCTCTGCATATCTCCCCCCTCTCCTCTCTCCGTTGCATATCTCACCCTCTCTCCTCCCTCCTCTGCATATCTCCCCCCTCTCCTCTCTCCGTTGCATATCTCACCCTCTCTCCTCTCTCCACTGCATATCTCACCCTCTCTCCTCCCTCCTCTGCATATCTCCCCCCTCTCCTCTCTCCGTTGCATATCTCACCCTCTCTCCTCTCTCCACTGCATATCTCACCCTCTCTCCTCTCTCCACTGCATATCTCACCCTCTCTCCTCCCTCCTCTGCATATCTCCCCCCTCTCCTCTCCTCCGCTGCATATCTCCCCCTCTCTCCTCCCTCCTCTGCATATCTCCCCCCCTCTCCTCCCTCCTCTGCATATTTCCCCCTCTCTCCTCCGCATATGTCTCCCTCTCCATCTTCTCCCTCTTTTCCACCCCCTTCTCCTCCTTTCTCTCTCTCCTCTTCTCTCTTCGTCTCTCCCTTCCTCCTCACCCCCCCCCCCCCCTCTCTGTAATAAGCATGTCTACTGTGTCTCTGGTCAGAGCTGTCTCAGTGGGATCCAGTGTTGTCTGTGTGACCAAGAGTCTCTTCATGTCATATGTAATAGTACCCTGCAGTGTTCAATCGAACTACGCTGTGATCTTGATAGTCATACATGAACTAACATATAAAAACCATCACAGGCTTGCGCATGCCAGCAGAATATATGATATAGTCTTGCCCTCACTGTCCAGGCCTGTATAGCATAGAAACATTAATGTGTTGTCCAGGCCTGTATAGAAACATTAATGTGTTGTCAAGGCCTGTATAGAAACATTAATGTGTTGTCCAGGCCTGTATAGAAACATTAATGTGTTGTCAAGGCCTGTATAGTATAGACACATGAATGTGTTGTCAAGGCCTGTATAGTATAGAAACATTATTGTGTTGTCTAGGCCTGTATAGAAACATTAATGTGTTGTCAAGGCCTGTATAGAAACATTAATGTGTTGTCTAGGCCTGTATAGTATAGAAACATTAATGTGTTGTCCAGGCCTGTATAGAAACATTAATGTGTTGTCTAGGCCTGTATAGAAACATTAATGTGTTGTCAAGGCCTGTATAGTATAGACACATGAATGTGTTGTCAAGGCCTGTATAGAAACATTAATGTGTTGTCTAGGCCTGTATAGAAACATTAATGTGTTGTCTAGGCCTGTATAGACAAATGAATGTGTTGTCTAGGCCTGTATAGAAACATTAATGTGTTGTCTAGGCCTGTATAGAAACATTAATGTGTTGTCTAGGCCTGTATAGAAACATTAATGTGTTGTCTAGGCCTGTATAGAAATATTAATGTGTTGTCTAGGCCTGTATAGAAACATTAATGTGTTGTCTAGGCCTGTATAGAAACATTAATGTGTTGTCTAGGCCTGTATAGAAACAATGTGTTGTCTAGGCCTGTATAGACACATGAATGTGTTGTCAAGGCCTGTATACTATAGAAACATTATTGTGTTGTCCAAGCCTGTATAGAAACATTAATGTGTTGTCAAGGCCTGTATAGAAACATTAATGTGTTGTCTAGGCCTGTATAGAAACATTAATGTGTTGTCCAGGCCTGTATAGAAACATTAATGTGTTGTCCAGGCCTGTATACTATAGAAACATTAATGTGTTGTCTAGGCCTGTATAGTATAGAAACATTAATGTGTTGTCCAGGCCTGTATAGTATAGAAACATTAATGTGTTGTCCAGGCCTGTATACTATAGAAACATTAATGTGTTGTCTAGGCCTGTATAGTATAGAAACATTAATGTGTTGTCCAGGCCTGTATAGTATAGAAACATTAATGTGTTGTCCAGGCCTGTATAGAAACATTAATGTGTTGTCCAGGCCTGTATAGTATAGAAACATTAATGTGTTGTCCAGGCCTGTATACTATAGAAACATTAATGTGTTGTCTAGGCCTGTATAGTATAGAAACATTAATGTGTTGTCTAGGCCTGTATAGAAACATTAATGTGTTGTCCAGGCCTGTATAGAAACATTAATGTGTTGTCCAGGCCTGTATAGTATAGAAACATTAATGTGTTGTCTAGGCCTGTATAGTATAGAAACATTAATGTGTTGTCCAGGCCTGTATAGAAACATTCATGTGTTGTCAAGGCCTGCATAGTATAGAAACATTAATGTGTTGTCAAGGCCTGTATAGTATAGAAACATGAATGTGTTGTCCAGGCCTGTATAGTATAGAAACATTAATGTGTTGTCTAGGCCTGTATAGTATAGAAACATTAATGTGTTGTCCAGGCCTGTATAGAAACATTAATGTGTTGTCCAGGCCTGTATAGAAACATTAATGTGTTGTCTAGGCCTGTATAGTATAGAAACATTAATGTGTTGTCCAGGCCTGTATACTATAGAAACATTAATGTGTTGTCTAGGCCTGTATACTATAGAAACATTAATGTGTTGTCAAGGCCTGTATACTATAGAAACATTAATGTGTTGTCTAGGCCTGTATAGAAACATTAATGTGTTGTCCAGGCCTGTATAGAAACATTAATGTGTTGTCCAGGCCTGTATAGAAACATTAATGTGTTGTCCAGGCCTGTATAGTATAGAAACATTAATGTGTTGTCTAGGCCTGTATACTATAGAAACATTAATGTGTTGTCAAGGCCTGTATACTATAGAAACATTAATGTGTTGTCTAGGCCTGTATAGAAACATTAATGTGTTGTCCAGGCCTGTATACTATAGAAACATTAATGTGTTGTCTAGGCCTGTATAGTATAGAAACATTAATGTGTTGTCTAGGCCTGTACAGTATAGAAACATTAATGTGTTGTCTAGGCCTGTATAGTATAGAAACATTAATGTGTTGTCTAGGCCTGTACAGTATAGAAACATTAATGTGTTGTCTAGGCCTGTACAGTATAGAAACATTAATGTGTTGTCTAGGCCTGTATAGTATAGAAACATTAATGTGTTGTCTAGGCCTGTACAGTATAGAAACATTAATGTGTTGTCTAGGCCTGTATACTATAGAAACATTAATGTGTTGTCTAGGCCTGTATAGAAACATTAATGTGTTGTCCAGGCCTGTATAGAAACATTAATGTGTTGTCCAGGCCTGTATAGAAACATTAATGTGTTGTCCAGGCCTGTATAGTATAGAAACATTAATGTGTTGTCTAGGCCTGTATAGTATAGAAACATTAATGTGTTGTCCAGGCCTGTATAGAAACATTAATGTGTTGTCCAGGCCTGTATAGTATAGAAACATTAATGTGTTGTCTAGGCCTGTATACTATAGAAACATTAATGTGTTGTCTAGACCTGTATAGAAACATTAATGTGTTGTCCAGGCCTGTATAGAAACATTAATGTGTTGTCTAGGCCTGTATAGTATAGAAACATTAATGTGTTGTCCAGGCCTGCATAGTATAGAAACATGAATGTGTTGTCTAGGCCTGTATAGTATAGAAACATTAATGTGTTGTCAAGGCCTGTATAGTATAGAAACATTAATGTGTTGTCCAGGCCTGTATAGTATAGAAACATTAATGTGTTGTCAAGGCCTGTATAGTATAGAAACATTAATGTGTTGTCCAGGCCTGTATAGTATAGAAACATTAATGTGTTGTCTAGGCCTGTATAGTATAGAAACATTAATGTGTTGTCCAGGCCTGTATAGTATAGAAACATTAATGTGTTGTCAAGGCCTGTATAGTATAGAAACATTAATGTGTTGTCTAGGCCTGTATAGTATAGAAACATTAATGTGTTGTCTAGGCCTGTATAGTATAGAAACATTAATGTGTTGTCTAGGCCTGTATAGTATAGAAACATTAATGTGTTGTCAAGGCCTGTATAGTATAGAAACATTAATGTGTTGTCAAGGCCTGTATAGTATAGAAACATTAATGTGTTGTCTAGGCCTGTATAGTATAGAAACATTAATGTGTTGTCCAGGCCTGTATAGTATAGAAACACTAATGTGTTGTCCAGGCCTGTATAGTATAGAAACATTAATGTGTTGTCTAGGCCTGTATAGAAACATTAATGTGTTGTCTAGGCCTGTATAGAAACATTAATGTGTTGTCTAGGCCTGTATAGACACATGAATGTGTTGTCAAGGCCTGTATACTATAGAAACATTATTGTGTTGTCCAAGCCTGTATAGAAACATTAATGTGTTGTCAAGGCCTGTATAGAAACATTAATGTGTTGTCTAGGCCTGTATAGTATAGAAACATTAATGTGTTGTCCAGGCCTGTATACTATAGAAACATTAATGTGTTGTCTAGATCTGTATAGAAACATTAATGTGTTGTCCAGGCCTGTATAGAAACATTAATGTGTTGTCCAGGCCTGTATACTATAGAAACATTAATGTGTTGTCTAGGCCTGTATAGTATAGAAACATTAATGTGTTGTCCAGGCCTGTATAGTATAGAAACATTAATGTGTTGTCCAGGCCTGTATACTATAGAAACATTAATGTGTTGTCTAGGCCTGTATAGTATAGAAACATTAATGTGTTGTCCAGGCCTGTATAGTATAGAAACATTAATGTGTTGTCCAGGCCTGTATAGTATAGAAACATTAATGTGTTGTCCAGGCCTGTATAGAAACATTAATGTGTTGTCCAGGCCTGTATAGTATAGAAACATTAATGTGTTGTCCAGGCCTGTATACTATAGAAACATTAATGTGTTGTCTAGGCCTGTATAGTATAGAAACATTAATGTGTTGTCTAGGCCTGTATAGAAACATTAATGTGTTGTCCAGGCCTGTATAGAAACATTAATGTGTTGTCCAGGCCTGTATAGTATAGAAACATTAATGTGTTGTCTAGGCCTGTATAGTATAGAAACATTAATGTGTTGTCCAGGCCTGTATAGTATAGAAACATTAATGTGTTGTCTAGGCCTGTATAGTATAGAAACATTAATGTGTTGTCCAGGCCTGTATAGAAACATTAATGTGTTGTCCAGGCCTGTATAGAAACATTAATGTGTTGTCTAGGCCTGTATAGTATAGAAACATTAATGTGTTGTCCAGGCCTGTATACTATAGAAACATTAATGTGTTGTCTAGGCCTGTATACTATAGAAACATTAATGTGTTGTCAAGGCCTGTATACTATAGAAACATTAATGTGTTGTCTAGGCCTGTATAGAAACATTAATGTGTTGTCCAGGCCTGTATAGAAACATTAATGTGTTGTCCAGGCCTGTATAGTATAGAAACATTAATGTGTTGTCTAGGCCTGTATACTATAGAAACATTAATGTGTTGTCAAGGCCTGTATACTATAGAAACATTAATGTGTTGTCTAGGCCTGTATAGAAACATTAATGTGTTGTCCAGGCCTGTATACTATAGAAACATTAATGTGTTGTCTAGGCCTGTATAGTATAGAAACATTAATGTGTTGTCTAGGCCTGTACAGTATAGAAACATTCATGTGTTGTCTAGGCCTGTATAGTATAGAAACATTAATGTGTTGTCTAGGCCTGTACAGTATAGAAACATTAATGTGTTGTCTAGGCCTGTACAGTATAGAAACATTAATGTGTTGTCTAGGCCTGTATAGTATAGAAACATTAATGTGTTGTCTAGGCCTGTACAGTATAGAAACATTAATGTGTTGTCTAGGCCTGTATACTATAGAAACATTAATGTGTTGTCTAGGCCTGTATAGAAACATTAATGTGTTGTCCAGGCCTGTATAGAAACATTAATGTGTTGTCCAGGCCTGTATAGAAACATTAATGTGTTGTCCAGGCCTGTATAGTATAGAAACATTAATGTGTTGTCTAGGCCTGTATAGTATAGAAACATTAATGTGTTGTCCAGGCCTGTATAGAAACATTAATGTGTTGTCCAGGCCTGTATAGTATAGAAACATTAATGTGTTGTCTAGGCCTGTATACTATAGAAACATTAATGTGTTGTCTAGACCTGTATAGAAACATTAATGTGTTGTCCAGGCCTGTATAGAAACATTAATGTGTTGTCTAGGCCTGTATAGTATAGAAACATTAATGTGTTGTCCAGGCCTGTATAGTATAGAAACATTAATGTGTTGTCAAGGCCTGTATAGTATAGAAACAGTAATGTGTTGTCCAGGCCTGTATAGTATAGAAACATTAATGTGTTGTCAAGGCCTGTATAGTATAGAAACATTAATGTGTTGTCCAGGCCTGTATAGTATAGAAACATTAATGTGTTGTCTAGGCCTGTATAGTATAGAAACATTCATGTGTTGTCCAGGCCTGTATAGTATAGAAACATTAATGTGTTGTCCAGGCCTGTATAGTATAGAAACATTAATGTGTTGTCAAGGCCTGTATAGTATAGAAACATTAATGTGTTGTCCAGGCCTGTACAGTATAGAAACATTCATGTGTTGTCTAGGCCTGTATAGTATAGAAACATTAATGTGTTGTCCAGGCCTGTATAGTATAGAAACATTAATGTGTTGTCAAGGCCTGTATAGTATAGAAACATTAATGTGTTGTCCAGGCCTGTATAGTATAGAAACATTAATGTGTTGTCTAGGCCTGTATAGTATAGAAACATTAATGTGTTGTCCAGGCCTGTATAGTATAGAAACATTAATGTGTTGTCAAGGCCTGTATAGTATAGAAACATTAATGTGTTGTCTAGGCCTGTATAGTATAGAAACATTAATGTGTTGTCTAGGCCTGTATAGTATAGAAACATTAATGTGTTGTCTAGGCCTGTATAGTATAGAAACATTAATGTGTTGTCAAGGCCTGTATAGTATAGAAACATTAATGTGTTGTCAAGGCCTGTATAGTATAGAAACATTAATGTGTTGTCTAGGCCTGTATAGTATAGAAACATTAATGTGTTGTCTAGGCCTGTATAGTATAGAAACATTAATGTGTTGTCTAGGCCTGTATAGTATAGAAACATTAATGTGTTGTCTAGGCCTGTATAGTATAGAAACATTAATGTGTTGTCCAGGCCTGTATAGTATAGAAACTTTAATGTGTTGTCAAGGCCTGTATAGTATAGAAACATTAATGTGTTGTCCAGGCCTGTATAGTATAGAAACATTAATGTGTTGTCCAGGCCTGTATAGTATAGAAACATTAATGTGTTGTCCAGGCCTGTATAGTATAGAAACATTAATGTGTTGTCAAGGCCTGTATAGTATAGAAACATTAATGTGTTGTCCAGGCCTGTATAGTATAGAAACATTAATGTGTTGTCCAGGCCTGTATAGTATAGAAACATTAATGTGTTGTCAAGGCCTGTATAGTATAGAAACATTAATGTGTTGTCCAGGCCTGTATAGTATAGAAACATTAATGTGTTGTCTAGGCCTGTATAGTATAGAAACATTAATGTGTTGTCTAGGCCTGTATAGAAACATTAATGTGTTGTCCAGGCCTGTATAGTATAGAAACATTAATGTGTTGTCTAGGCCTGTATAGAAATATTAATGTGTTGTCCAGGCCTGTATAGTATAGAAACATTAATGTGTTGTCTAGGCCTGTATAGAAATATTAATGTGTTGTCCAGGCCTGTATAGAAACATTAATGTGTTGTCTAGGCCTGTATAGTATAGAAACATGAATGTGTTGTCTAGGCCTGTATAGTATAGAAACATTATTGTGTTGTCCAGGCCTGTATAGTATAGAAACATTAATGTGTTGTCCAGGCCTGTATAGTATAGAAACATTAATGTGTTGTCCAGCCCTGTATAGTATAGAAACATTAATGTGTTGTCCAGGCCTGTATAGTATAGAAACATTAATGTGTTGTCCAGCCCTGTATAGTATAGAAACATTAATGTGTTGTCTAGGCCTGTATAGTATAGAAACATTAATGTGTTGTCCAGGCCTGTATAGTATAGAAATATTAATGTGTTGTCCAGGCCTGTATAGTATAGAAACATTAATGTGTTGTCTAGGCCTGTATAGTATAGAAACATTAATGTGTTGTCTAGGCCTGTATAGTATAGAAACATTATTGTGTTGTCCAGGCCTGTATAGAAACATTAATGTGTTGTCTAGGCCTGTATAGTATAGAAACATTAATGTGTTGTCCAGGCCTGTATAGAAACATTAATGTGTTGTCCAGGCCTGTATAGAAACATTAATGTGTTGTCCAGGCCTGTATAGTATAGAAACATTAATGTGTTGTCTAGGCCTGTATAGTATAGAAACATTAATGTGTTGTCCAGGCCTGTATAGAAACATGAATGTGTTGTCTAGGCCTGTATAGTATAGAAACATTCATGTGTTGTCCAAGCCTGTATAGAAACATTAATGTGTTGTCTAGGCCTGTATAGAAACATTAATGTGTTGTCCAGGCCTGTATAGAAACATTAATGTGTTGTCCAGGCCTGTATAGAAACATTAATGTGTTGTCTAGGCCTGTATAGAAACATTAATGTGTTGTCCAGGCCTGTATAGAAACATTAATGTGTTGTCTAGGCCTGTATAGTATAGAAACATTAATGTGTTTTCCAGGCCTGTATAGTATAGAAACATTCATGTGTTGTCCAGGCCTGTTTAGTATAGAAACATTAATGTATTGTCCAGGCCTGTATAGAAACATTAATGTGTTGTCCAGGCCTGTATAGAAACATTAATGTGTTGTCCAGGCCTGTATAGAAACATTATTGTGTTGTCCAGGCCTGTATAGTATAGAAACATTAATGTGTTGTCCAGGCCTGTATAGTATAGAAACATTAATGTGTTGTCCAGGCCTGTATAGTATAGAAACATTAATGTGTTGTCTAGGCCTGTATAGTATTGAAACATTAATGTGTTGTCAAGGCCTGTATAGTATAGAAACATTCATGTGTTGTCCAGGCCTGTATAGAAACATTATTGTGTTGTCTAGACCTGTATAGAAACATTAATGTGTTGTCCAGGCCTGTATAGAAACATTAATGTGTTGTCTAGGCCTGTATAGTATAGAAACATTAATGTGTTGTCCAGGCCTGTATAGTATAGAAACATTAATGTGTTGTCCAGGCCTGTATAGTATAGAAACATTAATGTGTTGTCTAGGCCTGTATAGTATAGAAACATTAATGTGTTGTCTAGGCCTGTATAGTATAGAAACATTATTGTGTTGTCCAGGCCTGTATAGAATCATTCATGTGTTGTCTAGGCCTGTATAGTATAGAAACATTATTGTGTTGTCTAGGCCTGTATAGTATAGAAACATTAATGTGTTGTCTAGGCCTGTATAGTATAGAAACATTAATGTGTTGTCCAGGCCTGTATAGAAACATTAATGTGTTGTCTAGGCCTGTATAGTATAGAAACATTATTGTGTTGTCCAAGACTGTATAGAAACATTAATGTGTTGTCCAGGCCTGTATAGAAACATTATTGTGTTGTCCAGGCCTGTATAGAAACATTATTGTGTTGTCTAGGCCTGTATAGAAACATTAATGTGTTGTCTAGGCCTGTATAGAAACATTAATGTGTTGTCTAGGCCTGTATAGTATAGAAACATTAATGCGTTGTCTAGGCCTGTATAGTATAGAAACATTAATGTGTTGTCCAGGCCTGTATAGAAACATTATTGTGTTGTCCAGGCCTGTATAGAAACATTATTGTGTTGTCCAGGCCTGTATAGTATAGAAACATTAATGTGTTGTATAGGCCTGTATAGTATAGAAACATTAATGTGTTGTCTAGGCCTGTGTAGTATAGAAACATTAATGTGTTGTCTAGGCCTGTATAGTATAGAAACATTAATGTGTTGTCCAGGCCTGTATAGAAACATTATTGTGTTGTCCAGGCCTGTATAGAAACATTATTGTGTTGTCCAGGCCTGTATAGTATAGAAACATTAATGTGTTGTCTAGGCCTGTATAGTATAGAAACATTATTGTGTTGTCTAGGCCTGTATAGTATAGAAACATTAATGTGTTGTCTAGGCCTGTGTAGTATAGAAACATTAATGTGTTGTCTAGGCCTGTATAGTATAGAAACATTAATGTGTTGTCTAGGCCTGTATAGTATAGAAACATTATTGTGTTGTCTAGGCCTGTATAGTATAGAAACATTAATGTGTTGTCTAGGCCTGTATAGTATAGAAACATTAATGTGTTGTCCAGGCCTGTATAGAAACATTAATGTGTTGTCTAGGCCTGTATAGTATAGAAACATGAATGTGTTGTCCAGGCCTGTATAGAAACATTATTGTGTTGTCCAGGCCTGTATAGAAACATTATTGTGTTGTCTAGGCCTGTATAGAAACATTAATGTGTTGTCTAGGCCTGTATAGTATAGAAACATTAATGTGTTGTCCAGGCCTGTATAGAAACATTATTGTGTTGTCCAGGCCTGTATAGAAACATTATTGTGTTGTCCAGGCCTGTATAGAAACATTATTGTGTTGTCCAGGCCTGTATAGTATAGAAACATTAATGTGTTGTCTAGGCCTGTATAGTATAGAAACATTAATGTGTTGTCTAGGCCTGTGTAGTATAGAAACATTAATGTGTTGTCTAGGCCTGTATAGTATAGAAACATTAATGTTTTGTCCAGGCCTGTATAGAAACATTATTGTGTTGTCCAGGCCTGTATAGAAACATTATTGTGTTGTCCAGGCCTGTATAGTATAGAAACATTAATGTGTTGTCTAGGCCTGTATAGTATAGAAACATTATTGTGTTGTCTAGGCCTGTATAGTATAGAAACATTAATGTGTTGTCTAGGCCTGTGTAGTATAGAAACATTAATGTGTTGTCTATGCCTTTATAGTATAGAAACATTAATGTGTTGTCCAGGCCTGTATAGAAACATTATTGTGTTGTCCAGGCCTGTATAGAAACATTATTGTGTTGTCCAGGCCTGTATAGTATAGAAACATTAATGTGTTGTCCAGGCCTGTATAGAAACATTATTGTGTTGTCCAGGCCTGTATAGAAACATTATTGTGTTGTCCAGGCCTGTATAGTATAGAAACATTAATGTGTTGTCTAGGCCTGTATAGTATAGAAACATTAATGTGTTGTCTAGGCCTGTATAGTATAGAAACATTATTGTGTTGTCTAGGCCTGTATAGAAATATGAATGTGTTGTCTAGGCCTGTATAGAAACATTAATGTGTTGTCCAGGCCTGTATAGTATAGAAACATTAATGTGTTGTCTAGGCCTGTATAGTATAGAAACATTAATGTGTTGTCCAGGCCTGTATAGTATAGAAACATTAATGTGTTGTCTAGGCCTGTATAGTATAGAAACATTAATGTGTTGTCTAGGCCTGTATAGTATAGAAACATTATTGTGTTGTCTAGGCCTGTATAGAAACATTAATGTGTTGTCCAGGCCTGTATAGAAACATTATTGTGTTGTCCAGGCCTGTATAGAAACATTATTGTGTTGTCCAGGCCTGTATAGTATAGAAACATTAATGTGTTGTCTAGGCCTGTATAGTATAGAAACATTAATGTGTTGTCTAGGCCTGTATAGTATAGAAACATTATTGTGTTGTCAAGGCCTGTATAGAAATATTAATGTGTTGTCTAGGCCTGTATAGAAACATTAATGTGTTTTCCAGGCCTGTATAGAAACATTATTGTGTTGTTCAGGCCTGTATAGTATAGAAACATTAATGTGTTGTCCAGGCCTGTATAGTATAGAAACATTAATGTGTTGTCTAGGCCTGTATAGTATAGAAACATTAATGTGTTGTCTAGGCCTGTATAGTATAGAAACATTAATGTGTTGTCGAGGCCTGTATAGAAACATTATTGTGTTGTCCAGGCCTGTATAGAAACATGAATGTGTTGTCCAGGCCTGTATAGTATAGAAATATTAATGTGTTGTCTAGGCCTGTATAGAAATATTATTGTGTTGTCTAGGCCTGTATAGAAATATTAATGTGTTGTCCAGGCCTGTATAGTATAGAAACATTAATGTGTTGTCCAGGCCTGTATAGAAACATTAAGGTGTTGTCCAGGCCTGTATAGTATAGAAACATTAATGTGTTGTCTAGGCCTGTATAGTATAGAAACATGAATGTGTTGCCCAGGCCTGTATAGAAACATTAATGTGTTGTCTAGGCCTGTATAGTATAGAAACATTAATGTGTTGTCTAGGCCTGTATAGTATAGAAACATTAATGTGTTGTCCAGACCTGTATAGAAACATTAATGTGTTGTCCAGGCCTGTATAGAAACATTAATGTGTTGTCCAGGCCTGTATAGTATAGAAACATTAATGTGTTGTCTAGGCCTGTATAGAAACATTAATGTGTTGTCCAGGCCTGTATAGAAACATTAATGTGTTGTCTAGGCCTGTTTAGTATAGAAACATTAATGTATTGTCCAGGCCTGTATAGAAACATTAATGTGTTGTCCAGGCCTGTATAGAAACATTAATGTGTTGTCCAGGCCTGTATAGAAACATGAATGTGTTGTCTAGGCCTGTATAGTATAGAAACATTAATGTGTTGTCCAGGCCTGTATAGTATAGAAACATTAATGTGTTGTATAGGCCTGTATAGTATAGAAACATTAATGTGTTGTCTAGGCCTGTATAGTATAGAAACATTAATGTGTTGTCTAGGCCTGTATAGTATAGAAACATTAATGTGTTGTCTAGGCCTGTATAGAAACATTAATGTGTTGTCCAGGCCTGTATAGAAACATTAATGTGTTGTCCAGGCCTGTATAGTATAGAAACATTAATGTGTTGTCTAGGCCTGTATAGTATAGAAACATTAATGTGTTGTCCAGGCCTGTATAGAAACATGAATGTGTTGTCTAGGCCTGTATAGTATAGAAACATTCATGTGTTGTCCAAGCCTGTATAGAAACATTAATGTGTTGTCTAGGCCTGTATAGAAACATTAATGTGTTGTCCAGGCCTGTATAGAAACATTAATGTGTTGTCCAGGCCTGTATAGAAACATTAATGTGTTGTCTAGGCCTGTATAGAAACATTAATGTGTTGTCCAGGCCTGTATAGAAACATTAATGTGTTGTCTAGGCCTGTATAGTATAGAAACATTAATGTGTTGTCCAGGCCTGTATAGTATAGAAACATTCATGTGTTGTCCAGGCCTGTTTAGTATAGAAACATTAATGTATTGTCCAGGCCTGTATAGAAACATTAATGTGTTGTCCAGGCCTGTATAGAAACATTAATGTGTTGTCCAGGCCTGTATAGAAACATTATTGTGTTGTCCAGGCCTGTATGGTATAGAAACATGAATGTGTTGTCCAGGCCTGTATAGTATAGAAACATTAATGTGTTGTCCAGGCCTGTATAGAAACATTATTGTGTTGTCCAGGCCTGTATAGAAACATTATTGTGTTGTCCAGGCCTGTATAGTATAGAAACATTAATGTGTTGTCCAGGCCTGTATAGAAACATTATTGTGTTGTCCAGGCCTGTATAGAAACATTATTGTGTTGTCCAGGCCTGTATAGTATAGAAACATTAATGTGTTGTCTAGGCCTGTATAGTATAGAAACATTAATGTGTTGTCTAGGCCTGTATAGTATAGAAACATTATTGTGTTGTCTAGGCCTGTATAGAAATAGTAATGTGTTGTCTAGGCCTGTATAGAAACATTAATGTGTTGTCCAGGCCTGTATAGTATAGAAACATTAATGTGTTGTCTAGGCCTGTATAGTATAGAAACATTAATGTGTTGTCCAGGCCTGTATAGTATAGAAACATTAATGTGTTGTCTAGGCCTGTATAGTATAGAAACATTAATGTGTTGTCTAGGCCTGTATAGTATAGAAACATTATTGTGTTGTCTAGGCCTGTATAGAAACATTAATGTGTTGTCCAGGCCTGTATAGAAACATTATTGTGTTGTCCAGGCCTGTATAGAAACATTATTGTGTTGTCCAGGCCTGTATAGTATAGAAACATTAATGTGTTGTCTAGGCCTGTATAGTATAGAAACATTAATGTGTTGTCTAGGCCTGTATAGTATAGAAACATTATTGTGTTGTCTAGGCCTGTATAGAAATATTAATGTGTTGTCTAGGCCTGTATAGAAACATTCATGTGTTTTCCAGGCCTGTATAGAAACATTATTGTGTTGTCCAGGCCTGTATAGTATAGAAACATTAATGTGTTGTCCAGGCCTGTATAGTATAGAAACATTAATGTGTTGTCTAGGCCTGTATAGTATAGAAACATTAATGTGTTGTCTAGGCCTGTATAGTATAGAAACATTAATGTGTTGTCGAGGCCTGTATAGAAACATTATTGTGTTGTCCAGGCCTGTATAGAAACATTAATGTGTTGTCCAGGCCTGTATAGTATAGAAATATTAATGTGTTGTCTAGGCCTGTATAGAAATATTATTGTGTTGTCTAGGCCTGTATAGAAATATTAATGTGTTGTCCAGGCCTGTATAGTATAGAAACATTAATGTGTTGTCCAGGCCTGTATAGAAACATTAATGTGTTGTCCAGGCCTGTATAGTATAGAAACATTAATGTGTTGTCTAGGCCTGTATAGTATAGAAACATTAATGTGTTGTCCAGGCCTGTATAGAAACATTAATGTGTTGTCCAGGCCTGTATAGAAACATTAATGTGTTGTCCAGGCCTGTATAGTATAGAAACATGAATGTGTTGTCTAGGCCTGTATAGTATAGAAACATTAATGTGTTGTCCAGGCCTGTATAGAAACATGAATGTGTTGTCTAGGCCTGTATAGTATAGAAACATTCATGTGTTGTCCAAGCTTGTATAGAAACATTAATGTGTTGTCTAGGCCTGTATAGAAACATTAATGTGTTGTCCAGGCCTGTATAGAAACATTAATGTGTTGTCCAGGCCTGTATAGAAACATTAATGTGTTGTCTAGGCCTGTATAGAAACATTAATGTGTTGTCCAGGCCTGTATAGAAACATTAATGTGTTGTCTAGGCCTGTATAGTATAGAAACATGAATGTGTTGTCCAGGCCTGTATAGTATAGAAACATTCATGTGTTGTCCAGGCCTGTTTAGTATAGAAACATTAATGTATTGTCCAGGCCTGTATAGAAACATTAATGTGTTGTCCAGGCCTGTATAGAAACATTAATGTGTTGTCCAGGCCTGTATAGAAACATTATTGTGTTGTCCAGGCCTGTATAGTATAGAAACATTAATGTGTTGTCCAGGCCTGTATAGTATAGAAATATTAATGTGTTGTCTAGGCCTGTATAGTATAGAAACATTAATGTGTTGTCTAGGCCTGTATAGTATTGAAACATTAATGTGTTGTCAATGCCTGTATAGTATAGAAACATTCATGTGTTGTCCAGGCCTGTATAGAAACATTATTGTGTTGTCTAGGCCTGTATAGAAACATTAATGTGTTGTCCAGGCCTGTATAGAAACATTAATGTGTTGTCTAGGCCTGTATAGTATAGAAACATTAATGTGTTGTCCAGGCCTGTATAGTATAGAAACATTAATGTGTTGTCCAGGCCTGTATAGTATAGAAACATTAATGTGTTGTCTAGGCCTGTATAGTATAGAAACATTAATGTGTTGTCTAGGCCTGTATAGTATAGAAACATTATTGTGTTGTCCAGGCCTGTATAGAATCATTCATGTGTTGTCTAGGCCTGTATAGTATAGAAACATTAATGTGTTGTCCAGGCCTGTATAGAAACATTAATGTGTTGTCTAGGCCTGTATAGTATAGAAACATTATTGTGTTGTCTAGGCCTGTATAGTATAGAAACATTAATGTGTTGTCTAGGCCTGTATAGTATAGAAACATTAATGTGTTGTCCAGGCCTGTATAGAAACATTAATGTGTTGTCTAGGCCTGTATAGTATAGAAACATTATTGTGTTGTCCAAGACTGTATAGAAACATTAATGTGTTGTCCAGGCCTGTATAGAAACATTATTGTGTTGTCCAGGCCTGTATAGAAACATTATTGTGTTGTCTAGGCCTGTATAGAAACATTAATGTGTTGTCTAGGCCTGTATAGAAACATTAATGTGTTGTCTAGGCCTGTATAGTATAGAAACATTCATGTGTTGTCTAGGCCTGTATAGTATAGAAACATTAATGTGTTGTCTAGGCCTGTGTAGTATAGAAACATTAATGTGTTGTCTAGGCCTGTATAGTATAGAAACATTAATGTGTTGTCCAGGCCTGTATAGAAACATTATTGTGTTGTCCAGGCCTGTATAGAAACATTATTGTGTTGTCCAGGCCTGTATAGTATAGAAACATTAATGTGTTGTCTAGGCCTGTATAGTATAGAAACATTATTGTGTTGTCTAGGCCTGTATAGTATAGAAACATTAATGTGTTGTCTAGGCCTGTGAAGTATAGAAACATTAATGTGTTGTCTAGGCCTGTATAGTATAGAAACATTATTGTGTTGTCTAGGCCTGTATAGTATAGAAACATTAATGTGTTGTCTAGGCCTGTATAGTATAGAAACATTAATGTGTTGTCCAGGCCTGTATAGAAACATTAATGTGTTGTCTAGGCCTGTATAGTATAGAAACATTATTGTGTTGTCCAAGACTGTATAGAAACATGAATGTGTTGTCCAGGCCTGTATAGAAACATTATTGTGTTGTCCAGGCCTGTATAGAAACATTATTGTGTTGTCTAGGCCTGTATAGAAACATTAATGTGTTGTCTAGGCCTGTATAGAAACATTAATGTGTTGTCTAGGCCTGTATAGTATAGAAACATTAATGTGTTGTCCAGGCCTGGATTAGAAACATTATTGTGTTGTCCAGGCCTGTATAGAAACATTATTGTGTTGTCCAGGCCTGTATAGTATAGAAACATTAATGTGTTGTCTAGGCCTGTATAGTATAGAAACATTATTGTGTTGTCTAGGCCTGTATAGTATAGAAACATTAATGTGTTGTCTAGGCCTGTGTAGTATAGAAACATTAATGTGTTGTCTAGGCCTTTATAGTATAGAAACATTAATGTGTTGTCCAGGCCTGTATAGAAACATTATTGTGTTGTCCAGGCCTGTATAGAAACATTATTGTGTTGTCCAGGCCTGTATAGTATAGAAACATTAATGTGTTGTCCAGGCCTGTATAGAAACATTATTGTGTTGTCCAGGCCTGTATAGAAACATTATTGTGTTGTCCAGGCCTGTATAGTATAGAAACATTAATGTGTTGTCTATGCCTGTATAGTATAGAAACATTAATGTGTTGTCTAGGCCTGTATAGTATAGAAACATTATTGTGTTGTCTAGGCCTGTATAGAAATATTAATGTGTTGTCTAGGCCTGTATAGAAACATTAATGTGTTGTCCAGGCCTGTATAGTATAGAAACATTAATGTGTTGTCTAGGCCTGTATAGTATAGAAACATTAATGTGTTGTCCAGGCCTGTATAGTATAGAAACATTAATGTGTTGTCCAGGCCTGTATAGAAACATTAATGTGTTGTCTAGGCCTGTATAGTATAGAAACATTATTGTGTTGTCCAAGACTGTATAGAAACATTAATGTGTTGTCCAGGCCTGTATAGAAACATTATTGTGTTGTCCAGGCCTGTATAGAAACATTATTGTGTTGTCTAGGCCTGTATAGAAACATTAATGTGTTGTCTAGGCCTGTATAGAAACATTAATGTGTTGTCTAGGCCTGTATAGTATAGAAACATTCATGTGTTGTCTAGGCCTGTATAGTATAGAAACATTAATGTGTTGTCTAGGCCTGTGTAGTATAGAAACATTAATGTGTTGTCTAGGCCTGTATAGTATAGAAACATTAATGTGTTGTCCAGGCCTGTATAGAAACATTATTGTGTTGTCCAGGCCTGTATAGAAACATTATTGTGTTGTCCAGGCCTGTATAGTATAGAAACATTAATGTGTTGTCTAGGCCTGTATAGTATAGAAACATTATTGTGTTGTCTAGGCCTGTATAGTATAGAAACATTAATGTGTTGTCTAGGCCTGTGAAGTATAGAAACATTAATGTGTTGTCTAGGCCTGTATAGTATAGAAACATTATTGTGTTGTCTAGGCCTGTATAGTATAGAAACATTAATGTGTTGTCTAGGCCTGTATAGTATAGAAACATTAATGTGTTGTCCAGGCCTGTATAGAAACATTAATGTGTTGTCTAGGCCTGTATAGTATAGAAACATTATTGTGTTGTCCAAGACTGTATAGAAACATGAATGTGTTGTCCAGGCCTGTATAGAAACATTATTGTGTTGTCCAGGCCTGTATAGAAACATTATTGTGTTGTCTAGGCCTGTATAGAAACATTAATGTGTTGTCTAGGCCTGTATAGAAACATTAATGTGTTGTCTAGGCCTGTATAGTATAGAAACATTAATGTGTTGTCCAGGCCTGTATAGAAACATTATTGTGTTGTCCAGGCCTGTATAGAAACATTATTGTGTTGTCCAGGCCTGTATAGTATAGAAACATTAATGTGTTGTCTAGGCCTGTATAGTATAGAAACATTATTGTGTTGTCCAAGACTGTATAGAAACATTAATGTGTTGTCCAGGCCTGTATAGAAACATTATTGTGTTGTCCAGGCCTGTATAGAAACATTATTGTGTTGTCTAGGCCTGTATAGAAACATTAATGTGTTGTCTAGGCCTGTATAGAAACATTAATGTGTTGTCTAGGCCTGTATAGTATAGAAACATTCATGTGTTGTCTAGGCCTGTATAGTATAGAAACATTAATGTGTTGTCTAGGCCTGTGTAGTATAGAAACATTAATGTGTTGTCTAGGCCTGTATAGTATAGAAACATTAATGTGTTGTCCAGGCCTGTATAGAAACATTATTGTGTTGTCCAGGCCTGTATAGAAACATTATTGTGTTGTCCAGGCCTGTATAGTATAGAAACATTAATGTGTTGTCTAGGCCTGTATAGTATAGAAACATTATTGTGTTGTCTAGGCCTGTATAGTATAGAAACATTAATGTGTTGTCTAGGCCTGTGAAGTATAGAAACATTAATGTGTTGTCTAGGCCTGTATAGTATAGAAACATTATTGTGTTGTCTAGGCCTGTATAGTATAGAAACATTAATGTGTTGTCTAGGCCTGTATAGTATAGAAACATTAATGTGTTGTCCAGGCCTGTATAGAAACATTAATGTGTTGTCTAGGCCTGTATAGTATAGAAACATTATTGTGTTGTCCAAGACTGTATAGAAACATGAATGTGTTGTCCAGGCCTGTATAGAAACATTATTGTGTTGTCCAGGCCTGTATAGAAACATTATTGTGTTGTCTAGGCCTGTATAGAAACATTAATGTGTTGTCTAGGCCTGTATAGAAACATTAATGTGTTGTCTAGGCCTGTATAGTATAGAAACATTAATGTGTTGTCCAGGCCTGTATAGAAACATTATTGTGTTGTCCAGGCCTGTATAGAGACATTATTGTGTTGTCCAGGCCTGTATAGTATAGAAACATTAATGTGTTGTCTAGGCCTGTATAGTATAGAAACATTAATGTGTTGTCTAGGCCTGTGTAGTATAGAAACATTAATGTGTTGTCTAGGCCTGTATAGTATAGAAACATTAATGTGTTGTCCAGGCCTGTATAGAAACATTATTGTGTTGTCCAGGCCTGTATAGAAACATTATTGTGTTGTCCAGGCCTGTATAGTATAGAAACATTAATGTGTTGTCTAGGCCTGTATAGTATAGAAACATTATTGTGTTGTCTAGGCCTGTATAGTATAGAAACATTAATGTGTTGTCTAGGCCTGTGTAGTATAGAAACATTAATGTGTTGTCTAGGCCTTTATAGTATAGAAACATTAATGTGTTGTCCAGGCCTGTATAGAAACATTATTGTGTTGTCCAGGCCTGTATAGAAACATTATTGTGTTGTCCAGGCCTGTATAGTATAGAAACATTAATGTGTTGTCCAGGCCTGTATAGAAACATTATTGTGTTGTCCAGGCCTGTATAGAAACATTATTGTGTTGTCCAGGCCTGTATAGTATAGAAACATTAATGTGTTGTCTATGCCTGTATAGTATAGAAACATTAATGTGTTGTCTAGGCCTGTATAGTATAGAAACATTATTGTGTTGTCTAGGCCTGTATAGAAATATTAATGTGTTGTCTAGGCCTGTATAGAAACATTAATGTGTTGTCCAGGCCTGTATAGTATAGAAACATTAATGTGTTGTCTAGGCCTGTATAGTATAGAAACATTAATGTGTTGTCCAGGCCTGTATAGTATAGAAACATTAATGTGTTGTCTAGGCCTGTATAGTATAGAAACATTAATGTGTTGTCTAGGCCTGTATAGTATAGAAACATTATTGTGTCGTCTAGGCCTGTATAGAAACATTAATGTGTTGTCCAGGCCTGTATAGAAACATTATTGTGTTGTCCAGGCCTGTATAGAAACATTATTGTGTTGTCCAGGCCTGTATAGTATAGAAACATTAATGTGTTGTCTAGGCCTGTATAGTATAGAAACATTAATGTGTTGTCTAGGCCTGTATAGTATAGAAACATTATTGTGTTGTCTAGGCCTGTATAGAAATATTAATGTGTTGTCTAGGCCTGTATAGAAACATTAATGGGTTTTCCAGGCCTGTATAGAAACATTATTGTGTTGTCCAGGCCTGTATAGTATAGAAACATTAATGTGTTGTCCAGGCCTGTATAGTATAGAAACATTAATGTGTTGTCTAGGCCTGTATAGTATAGAAACATTAATGTGTTGTCTAGGCCTGTATAGTATAGAAACATTAATGTGTTGTCGAGGCCTGTATAGAAACATTATTGTGTTGTCCAGGCCTGTATAGAAACATTAATGTGTTGTCCAGGCCTGTATAGTATAGAAATATTAATGTGTTGTCTAGGCCTGTATAGAAATATTATTGTGTTGTCTAGGCCTGTATAGAAATATTAATGTGTTGTCCAGGCCTGTATAGTATAGAAACATTAATGTGTTGTCCAGGCCTGTATAGAAACATTAATGTGTTGTCCAGGCCTGTATAGTATAGAAACATTAATGTGTTGTCTAGGCCTGTATAGTATAGAAACATGAATGTGTTGCCCAGGCCTGTATAGAAACATTAATGTGTTGTCTAGGCCTGTATAGTATAGAAACATTAATGTGTTGTCTAGGCCTGTATAGTATAGAAACATTAATGTGTTGTCTAGGCCTGTATAGTATAGAAACATTAATGTGTTGTCCAGGCCTGTATAGAAACATTAATGTGTTGTCTAGGCCTGTATAGTATAGAAACATTAATGTGTTGTCTAGGCCTGTATAGTATAGAAACATGAATGTGTTGTCCAGGCCTGTATAGAAACATTATTGTGTTGTCCAGGCCTGTATAGAAACATTATTGTGTTGTCTAGGCCTGTATAGAAACATTAATGTGTTGTCTAGGCCTGTATAGAAACATTAATGTGTTGTCTAGGCCTGTATAGTATAGAAACATTGTGTTGTCCAGGCCTGTATAGAAACATTATTGTGTTGTCCAGGCCTGTATAGAAACATTATTGTGTTGTCCAGGCCTGTATAGTATAGAAACATTAATGTGTTGTCTAGGCCTGTATAGTATAGAAACATTAATGTGTTGTCTAGGCCTGTGTAGTATAGAAACATTAATGTGTTGTCTAGGCCTGTATAGTATAGAAACATTAATGTGTTGTCCAGGCCTGTATAGAAACATTATTGTGTTGTCCAGGCCTGTATAGAAACATTATTGTGTTGTCCAGGCCTGTATAGTATAGAAACATTAATGTGTTGTCTAGGCCTGTATAGTATAGAAACATTATTGTGTTGTCTAGGCCTGTATAGTATAGAAACATTAATGTGTTGTCTAGGCCTGTGTAGTATAGAAACATTAATGTGTTGTCTAGGCCTTTATAGTATAGAAACATTAATGTGTTGTCCAGGCCTGTATAGAAACATTATTGTGTTGTCCAGGCCTGTATAGAAACATTATTGTGTTGTCCAGGCCTGTATAGTATAGAAACATTAATGTGTTGTCCAGGCCTGTATAGAAACATTATTGTGTTGTCCAGGCCTGTATAGAAACATTATTGTGTTGTCCAGGCCTGTATAGTATAGAAACATTAATGTGTTGTCTAGGCCTGTATAGTATAGAAACATTAATGTGTTGTCTAGGCCTGTATAGTATAGAAACATTATTGTGTTGTCTAGGCCTGTATAGAAATATTAATGTGTTGTCTAGGCCTGTATAGAAACATTAATGTGTTGTCCAGGCCTGTATAGTATAGAAACATTAATGTGTTGTCTAGGCCTGTATAGTATAGAAACATTAATGTGTTGTCCAGGCCTGTATAGTATAGAAACATTAATGTGTTGTCTAGGCCTGTATAGTATAGAAACATTAATGTGTTGTCTAGGCCTGTATAGTATAGAAACATTATTGTGTTGTCTAGGCCTGTATAGAAACATTAATGTGTTGTCCAGGCCTGTATAGAAACATTATTGTGTTGTCCAGGCCTGTATAGAAACATTATTGTGTTGTCCAGGCCTGTATAGTATAGAAACATTAATGTGTTGTCTAGGCCTGTATAGTATAGAAACATTAATGTGTTGTCTAGGCCTGTATAGTATAGAAACATTATTGTGTTGTCTAGGCCTGTATAGAAATATTAATGTGTTGTCTAGGCCTGTATAGAAACATTAATGGGTTTTCCAGGCCTGTATAGAAACATTATTGTGTTGTCCAGGCCTGTATAGTATAGAAACATTAATGTGTTGTCCAGGCCTGTATAGTATAGAAACATTAATGTGTTGTCTAGGCCTGTATAGTATAGAAACATTAATGTGTTGTCTAGGCCTGTATAGTATAGAAACATTAATGTGTTGTCGAGGCCTGTATAGAAACATTATTGTGTTGTCCAGGCCTGTATAGAAACATTAATGTGTTGTCCAGGCCTGTATAGTATAGAAATATTAATGTGTTGTCTAGGCCTGTATAGAAATATTATTGTGTTGTCTAGGCCTGTATAGAAATATTAATGTGTTGTCCAGGCCTGTATAGTATAGAAACATTAATGTGTTGTCCAGGCCTGTATAGAAACATTAATGTGTTGTCCAGGCCTGTATAGTATAGAAACATTAATGTGTTGTCTAGGCCTGTATAGTATAGAAACATGAATGTGTTGCCCAGGCCTGTATAGAAACATTAATGTGTTGTCTAGGCCTGTATAGTATAGAAACATTAATGTGTTGTCTAGGCCTGTATAGTATAGAAACATTAATGTGTTGTCTAGGCCTGTATAGTATAGAAACATTAATGTGTTGTCTAGGCCTGTATAGAAACATTAATGTGTTGTCCAGGCCTGTATAGAAACATTAATGTGTTGTCCAGGCCTGTATAGAAACATTAATGTGTTGTCTAGGCCTGTATAGTATAGAAACATTATTGTGTTGTCTAGGCCTGTATAGAAATATTAATGTGTTGTCTAGGCCTGTATAGAAACATTAATGTGTTGTCCAGGCCTGTATAGAAACATTATTGTGTTGTCCAGGCCTGTATAGTATAGAAACATTAATGTGTTGTCCAGGCCTGTATAGTATAGAAACATTAATGTGTTGTCTAGGCCTGTATAGTATAGAAACATTAATGTGTTGTCTAGGCCTGTATAGAAATATTATTGTGTTGTCTAGGCCTGTATAGAAATATTAATGTGTTGTCCAGGCCTGTATAGTATAGAAACATTAATGTGTTGTCCAGGCCTGTATAGAAACATTAATGTGTTGTCCAGGCCTGTATAGTATAGAAACATTAATGTGTTGTCTAGGCCTGTATAGTATAGAAACATGAATGTGTTGCCCAGGCCTGTATAGAAACATTAATGTGTTGTCTAGGCCTGTATAGTATAGAAACATTAATGTGTTGTCTAGGCCTGTATAGTATAGAAACATTAATGTGTTGTCTAGGCCTGTATAGTATAGAAACATTAATGTGTTGTCTAGGCCTGTATAGAAACATGAATGTGTTGTCCAGGCCTGTATAGAAACATTAATGTGTTGTCCAGGCCTGTATAGAAACATTAATGTGTTGTCTAGGCCTGTATAGTATAGAAACATTATTGTGTTGTCTAGGCCTGTATAGACATATTAATGTGTTGTCTAGGCCTGTATAGAAACATTAATGTGTTGTCCAGGCCTGTATAGAAACATTATTGTGTTGTCCAGGCCTGTATAGTATAGAAACATTAATGTGTTGTCCAGGCCTGAATAGTATAGAAACATTAATGTGTTGTCTAGGCCTGTATAGTATAGAAACATTAATGTGTTGTCTATGCCTGTATAGTATAGAAACATTAATGTGTTGTCGAGGCCTGTATAGTATAGAAACATTAATGTGTTGTCTAGGCCTGTATAGTATAGAAACAATAATGTGTTGTCTAGGCCTGTATAGTATAGAAACATTAATGTGTTGTCCAGGCCTGTATAGTATAGAAACATTAATGTGTTGTCTAGGCCTGTATAGTATAGAAACATTAATGTGTTGTCTAGGCCTGTATAGTATAGAAACATTTTTGTGTTGTCCAGGCCTGTATAGTATAGAAACATTAATGTGTTGTCCAGGCCTGTATAGTATAGAAACATTAATGTGTTGTCTAGGCCTGTATAGTATAGAAACAGTAATGTGTTGTCTAGGCCTGTATAGTATAGAAACATTAATGTGTTGTCTAGGCCTGTATAGTATAGAAACATTAATGTGTTGTCCAGGCCTGTATAGTATAGAAACATTAATGTGTTGTCCAGGCCTGTATAGTATAGAAACATTCATGTGTTGTCCAGGCCTGTATAGAAACATTAATGTGTTGTCCAGGCCTGTATAGTATAGAAATATTAATGTGTTGTCTAGGCCTGTATAGAAATATTATTGTGTTGTCTAGGCCTGTATAGAAATATTAATGTGTTGTCCAGGCCTGTATAGTATAGAAACATTAATGTGTTGTCCAGGCCTGTATAGAAACATTAATGTGTTGTCCAGGCCTGTATAGTATAGAAACATTAATGTGTTGTCTAGGCCTGTATAGTATAGAAACATGAATGTGTTGTCCAGGCCTGTATAGTATAGAAACATTCATGTGTTGTCCAGGCCTGTATAGTATAGAAACATTAATGTGTTGTCTAGGCCTGTATAGTATAGAAACATTAATGTGTTGTCTAGGCCTGTATAGTATAGAAACATTATTGTGTTGTCCAGGCCTGTATAGAATCATTAATGTGTTGTCTAGGCCTGTATAGTATAGAAACATTAATGTGTTGTCCAGGCCTGTATAGAAACATTAATGTGTTGTCTAGGCCTGTATAGTATAGAAACATTATTGTGTTGTCTAGGCCTGTATAGTATAGAAACATTAATGT
The DNA here is from genome assembly GCF_057628025.1 of Oncorhynchus mykiss. Classification (NCBI taxonomy): domain Eukaryota; kingdom Metazoa; phylum Chordata; class Actinopteri; order Salmoniformes; family Salmonidae; genus Oncorhynchus; species Oncorhynchus mykiss. The sequence continues at coordinate 33,069,161 of NC_143046.1, forward strand.
GTTGTCTAGGCCTGTATAGTATAGAAACATTAATGTGTTGTCCAGGCCTGTATAGAAACATTAATGTGTTGTCTAGGCCTGTATAGTATAGAAACATTATTGTGTTGTCCAAGACTGTATAGAAACATTAATGTGTTGTCCAGGCCTGTATAGAAACATTATTGTGTTGTCTAGGCCTGTATAGAAACATTAATGTGTTGTCTAGGCCTGTATAGAAACATTAATGTGTTGTCTAGGCCTGTATAGTATAGAAACATTAATGTGTTGTCTAGGCCTGTATAGTATAGAAACATTAATGTGTTGTCCAGGCCTGTATAGTATAGAAACATTAATGTGTTGTCTAGGCCTGTATAGTATAGAAACATTATTGTGTTGTCTAGGCCTGTATAGTATAGAAACATTAATGTGTTGTCTAGGCCTGTGTAGTATAGAAACATTAATGTGTTGTCTAGGCCTGTATAGTATAGAAACATTAATGTGTTGTCCAGGCCTGTATAGAAACATTATTGTGTTGTCCAGGCCTGTATAGAAACATTATTGTGTTGTCCAGGCCTGTATAGTATAGAAACATTAATGTGTTGTCCAGGCCTGTATAGAAACATTATTGTGTTGTCCAGGCCTGTATAGAAACATTATTGTGTTGTCCAGGCCTGTATAGTATAGAAACATTAATGTGTTGTCTAGGCCTGTATAGTATAGAAACATTAATGTGTTGTCTAGGCCTGTATAGTATAGAAACATTATTGTGTTGTCTAGGCCTGTATAGAAACATTAATGTGTTGTCCAGGCCTGTATAGAAACATTATTGTGTTGTCCAGGCCTGTATAGAAACATTATTGTGTTGTCCAGGCCTGTATAGTATAGAAACATTAATGTGTTGTCTAGGCCTGTATAGTATAGAAACATTAATGTGTTGTCTAGGCCTGTATAGTATAGAAACATTATTGTGTTGTCTAGGCCTGTATAGAAATATTAATGTGTTGTCTAGGTCTGTATAGAAACATTATTGTGTTGTCCAGGCCTGTATAGAAGCATTATTGTGTTGTCCAGGCCTGTATAGTATAGAAACATTAATGTGTTGTCTAGGCCTGTATAGTATTGAAACATTAATGTGTTGTCTAGGCCTGTATAGAAACATTAATGTGTTGTCCAGGCCTGTATAGTATAGAAATATTAATGTGTTGTCTAGGCCTGTATAGAAATATTATTGTGTTGTCTAGGCCTGTATAGAAATATTAATGTGTTGTCCAGGCCTGTATAGTATAGAAACATTAATGTGTTGTCCAGGCCTGTATAGAAACATTAATGTGTTGTCCAGGCCTGTATAGTATAGAAACATTAATGTGTTGTCTAGGCCTGTATAGTATAGAAACATGAATGTGTTGCCCAGGCCTGTATAGAAACATTAATGTGTTGTCTAGGCCTGTATAGTATAGAAACATTAATGTGTTGTCTAGGCCTGTATAGTATAGAAACATTAATGTGTTGTCCAGGCCTGTATAGTATAGAAACATTCATGTGTTGTCCAGGCCTGTTTAGTATAGAAACATTAATGTGTTGTCCAGGCCTGTATAGAAACATTAATGTGTTGTCCAGGCCTGTATAGAAACATTAATGTGTTGTCCAGGCCTGTATAGAAACATTATTGTGTTGTCCAGGCCTGTATATTATAGAAACATTAATGTGTTGTCCAGGCCTGTATAGAAACATTATTGTGTTGTCCAGGCCTGTATATTATAGAAACATTAATGTGTTGTCCAGGCCTGTATAGTATAGAAACATTAATGTGTTGTCCAGGCCTGTATAGTATAGAAACATTAATGTGTTGTCTAGGCCTGTATAGTATAGAAACATTAATGTGTTGTCAAGGCCTGTATAGTATAGAAACATTAATGTGTTGTCTAGGCCTGTATAGTATAGAAACATTAATGTGTTGTCTAGGCCTGTATAGTATAGAAACATTATTGTGTTGTCCAGGCCTGTATAGAATCATTAATGTGTTGTCTAGGCCTGTATAGTATAGAAACATTAATGTGTTGTCTAGGCCTGTATAGTATAGAAACATTATTGTGTTGTCTAGGCCTGTATAGTATAGAAACATTAATGTGTTGTCTAGGCCTGTATAGTATAGAAACATTAATGTGTTGTCCAGGCCTGTATAGAAACATTAATGTGTTGTCTAGGCCTGTATAGTATAGAAACATTATTGTGTTGTCCAAGACTGTATAGAAACATTAATGTGTTGTCCAGGCCTGTATAGAAACATTATTGTGTTGTCTAGGCCTGTATAGAAACATTAATGTGTTGTCTAGGCCTGTATAGAAACATTAATGTGTTGTCTAGGCCTGTATAGTATAGAAACATTAATGTGTTGTCTAGGCCTGTATAGTATAGAAACATTAATGTGTTGTCCAGGCCTGTATAGTATAGAAACATTAATGTGTTGTCTAGGCCTGTATAGTATAGAAACATTATTGTGTTGTCTAGGCCTGTATAGTATAGAAACATTAATGTGTTGTCTAGGCCTGTGTAGTATAGAAACATTAATGTGTTGTCTAGGCCTGTATAGTATAGAAACATTAATGTGTTGTCCAGGCCTGTATAGAAACATTATTGTGTTGTCCAGGCCTGTATAGAAACATTATTGTGTTGTCCAGGCCTGTATAGTATAGAAACATTAATGTGTTGTCCAGGCCTGTATAGAAACATTATTGTGTTGTCCAGGCTTGTATAGAAACATTATTGTGTTGTCCAGGCCTGTATAGTATAGAAACATGAATGTGTTGTCTAGGCCTGTATAGTATAGAAACATTAATGTGTTGTCTAGGCCTGTATAGTATAGAAACATTATTGTGTTGTCTAGGCCTGTATAGAAACATTAATGTGTTGTCCAGGCCTGTATAGAAACATTATTGTGTTGTCCAGGCCTGTATAGAAACATTATTGTGTTGTCCAGGCCTGTATAGTATAGAAACATTAATGTGTTGTCTAGGCCTGTATAGTATAGAAACATTAATGTGTTGTCTAGGCCTGTATAGTATAGAAACATTATTGTGTTGTCTAGGCCTGTATAGAAATATTAATGTGTTGTCTAGGCCTGTATAGAAACATTATTGTGTTGTCCAGGCCTGTATAGAAGCATTATTGTGTTGTCCAGGCCTGTATAGTATAGAAACATTAATGTGTTGTCTAGGCCTGTATAGTATTGAAACATTAATGTGTTGTCTAGGCCTGTATAGAAACATTAATGTGTTGTCCAGGCCTGTATAGTATAGAAATATTAATGTGTTGTCTAGGCCTGTATAGAAATATTATTGTGTTGTCTAGGCCTGTATAGAAATATTAATGTGTTGTCCAGGCCTGTATAGTATAGAAACATTAATGTGTTGTCCAGGCCTGTATAGAAACATTAATGTGTTGTCCAGGCCTGTATAGTATAGAAACATTAATGTGTTGTCTAGGCCTGTATAGTATAGAAACATGAATGTGTTGCCCAGGCCTGTATAGAAACATTAATGTGTTGTCTAGGCCTGTATAGTATAGAAACATTAATGTGTTGTCTAGGCCTGTATAGTATAGAAACATTAATGTGTTGTCCAGGCCTGTATAGTATAGAAACATTCATGTGTTGTCCAGGCCTGTTTAGTATAGAAACATTAATGTGTTGTGCAGGCCTGTATAGAAACATTAATGTGTTGTCCAGGCCTGTATAGTATAGAAACATTAATGTGTTGTCCAGGCCTGTATAGAAACATGAATGTGTTGTCTAGGCCTGTATAGTATAGAAACATTAATGTGTTGTCTAGGCCTGTATAGAAACATTAATGTGTTGTCCAGGCCTGTATAGAAACATTATTGTGTTGTCCAGGCCTGTATATTATAGAAACATTAATGTGTTGTCCAGGCCTGTATAGTATAGAAACATTAATGTGTTGTCCAGGCCTGTATAGTATAGAAACATTAATGTGTTGTCCAGGCCTGTATAGTATAGAAACATTAATGTGTTGTCTAGGCCTGTATAGTATAGAAACATTAATGTGTTGTCAAGGCCTGTATAGTATAGAAACATTAATGTGTTGTCTAGGCCTGTATAGTATAGAAACATGAATGTGTTGGCTAGGCCTGTATAGTATAGAAACATTATTGTGTTGTCCAGGCCTGTATAGAATCATTAATGTGTTGTCTAGGCCTGTATAGTATAGAAACATTAATGTGTTGTCCAGGCCTGTATAGAAACATTAATGTGTTGTCTAGGCCTGTATAGTATAGAAACATTATTGTGTTGTCCAAGACTGTATAGAAACATTAATGTGTTGTCCAGGCCTGTATAGAAACATTATTGTGTTGTCTAGGCCTGTATAGAAACATTGTGTTGTCTAGGCCTGTATAGAAACATTAATGTGTTGTCTAGGCCTGTATAGTATAGAAACATTAATGTGTTGTCTAGGCCTGTATAGTATAGAAACATTAATGTGTTGTCCAGGCCTGTATAGTATAGAAACATTAATGTGTTGTCTAGGCCTGTATAGTATATAAACATTATTGTGTTGTCTAGGCCTGTGTAGTATAGAAACATTAATGTGTTGTCTAGGCCTGTATAGTATAGAAACATTAATGTGTTGTCCAGGCCTGTATAGAAACATTAATGTGTTGTCCAGGCCTGTATAGAAACATTATTGTGTTGTCCAGGCCTGTATAGAAACATTATTGTGTTGTCCAGGCCTGTATAGTATAGAAACATTAATGTGTTGTCTAGGCCTGTATAGTATAGAAACATTAATGTGTTGTCTAGGCCTGTATAGTATAGAAACATTATTGTGTTGTCTAGGCCTGTATAGAAACATTAATGTGTTGTCCAGGCCTGTATAGAAACATTATTGTGTTGTCCAGGCCTGTATAGAAACATTATTGTGTTGTCCAGGCCTGTATAGTATAGAAACATTAATGTGTTGTCTAGGCCTGTATAGTATAGAAACATTAATGTGTTGTCTAGGCCTGTATAGTATAGAAACATTATTGTGTTGTCTAGGCCTGTATAGAAATATTAATGTGTTGTCTAGGCCTGTATAGAAACATTAATGTGTTGTCCAGGCCTGTATAGAAACATTATTGTGTTGTCCAGGCCTGTATAGTATAGAAACATTAATGTGTTGTCCAGGCCTGTATAGTATAGAAACATTAATGTGTTGTCTAGGCCTGTATAGTATAGAAACATTAATGTGTTGTCTAGGCCTGTATAGTATAGAAACATTAATGTGTTGTCGAGGCCTGTATAGAAACATTATTGTGTTGTCCAGGCCTGTATAGAAACATTAATGTGTTGTCCAGGCCTGTATAGTATAGAAATATTAATGTGTTGTCTAGGCCTGTATAGAAATATTATTGTGTTGTCTAGGCCTGTATAGAAATATTAATGTGTTGTCCAGGCCTGTATAGTATAGAAACATTAATGTGTTGTCCAGGCCTGTATAGAAACATTAATGTGTTGTCCAGGCCTGTATAGTATAGAAACATTAATGTGTTGTCTAGGCCTGTATAGTATAGAAACATGAATGTGTTGCCCAGGCCTGTATAGAAACATTAATGTGTTGTCTAGGCCTGTATAGTATAGAAACATTAATGTGTTGTCTAGGCCTGTATAGTATAGAAACATTAATGTGTTGTCTAGGCCTGTATAGAAACATTAATGTGTTGTCCAGGCCTGTATAGAAACATTAATGTGTTGTCCAGGCCTGTATAGAAACATTAATGTGTTGTCTAGGCCTGTATAGTATAGAAACATTATTGTGTTGTCTAGGCCTGTATAGAAATATTAATGTGTTGTCTAGGCCTGTATAGAAACATTAATGTGTTGTCCAGGCCTGTATAGAAACATTATTGTGTTGTCCAGGCCTGTATAGTATAGAAACATTAATGTGTTGTCCAGGCCTGTATAGTATAGAAACATTAATGTGTTGTCTAGGCCTGTATAGTATAGAAACATTAATGTGTTGTCTAGGCCTGTATAGTATAGAAACAATAATGTGTTGTCTAGGCCTGTATAGTATAGAAACATTAATGTGTTGTCCAGGCCTGTATAGTATAGAAACATTAATGTGTTGTCTAGGCCTGTATAGTATAGAAACATTAATGTGTTGTCTAGGCCTGTATAGTATAGAAACATTATTGTGTTGTCCAGGCATGTATAGTATAGAAACATTAATGTGTTGTCCAGGCCTGTATAGTATAGAAACATTAATGTGTTGTCTAGGCCTGTATAGTATAGAAACAGTAATGTGTTGTCTAGGCCTGTATAGTATAGAAACATTAATGTGTTGTCTAGGCCTGTATAGTATAGAAACATTAATGTGTTGTCCAGGCCTGTATAGTATAGAAACATTAATGTGTTGTCCAGGCCTGTATAGTATAGAAACATTAATGTGTTGTCCAGGCCTGTATAGAAACATTAATGTGTTGTCCAGGCCTGAATAGTATAGAAATATTAATGTGTTGTCTAGGCCTGTATAGAAATATTATTGTGTTGTCTAGGCCTGTATAGAAATATTAATGTGTTGTCCAGGCCTGTATAGTATAGAAACATTAATGTGTTGTCCAGGCCTGTATAGAAACATTAATGTGTTGTCCAGGCCTGTATAGTATAGAAACATTAATGTGTTGTCTAGGCCTGTATAGTATAGAAACATGAATGTGTTGCCCAGGCCTGTATAGAAACATTAATGTGTTGTCTAGGCCTGTATAGTATAGAAACATTAATGTGTTGTCTAGGCCTGTATAGTATAGAAACATTAATGTGTTGTCTAGGCCTGTATAGAAACATTAATGTGTTGTCCAGGCCTGTATAGAAACATTAATGTGTTGTCCAGGCCTGTATAGAAACATTAATGTGTTGTCTAGGCCTGTATAGTATAGAAACATTAATGTGTTGTCTAGGCCTGTATACTATAGAAACATTAATGTGTTGTCCAGGCCTGTATAGTATAGAAACATTAATGTGTTGTCTAGGCCTGTATAGTATAGAAACATTATTGTGTTGTCTAGGCCTGTATACTATAGAAACATTCATGTGTTGTCCAGGCCTGTATAGAAACATTAATGTGTTGTCTAGGCCTGTATAGTATTGAAACATTAATGTGTTGTCTAGGCCTGTATAGAAACATTAATGTGTTGTCCAGGCCTGTATAGAAACATTAATGTGTTGTCTAGGCCTGTATAGTATAGAAACATTATTGTGTTGTCTAGGCCTGTATACTATAGAAACATTAATGTGTTGTCCAGGCCTGTATAGAAACATTAATGTGTTGTCAAGTCCTGTATAGAAACATTAATGTGTTGTCCAGGCCTGTATAGAAACATTAATGTGTTGTCCAGGCCTGTATAGAAACATTAATGTGTTGTCCAGGCCTGTATAGAAACATTAATGTGTTGTGTAGGCCTGAATAGAAACATTAATGTGTTGTCTAGGCCTGTATAGTATAGAAACATTAATGTGTTGTCAAGAACTGTATAGAAACATTATTGTGTTGTCCAGGCCTGTATAGAAACATTAATGTGTTGTCTAGGCCTGTATAGTATAGAAACATTAATGTGTTGTCTAGGCCTGTATAGTATAGAAACATTAATGTGTTGTCCAGGCCTGTATAGTATAGAAACATTAATGTGTTGTCTAGGCCTGTATAGTATAGAAACATTCATGTGTTGTCCAGGCCTGTATAGTATAGAAACATTAATGTGTTGTCCAGGCCTGTATAGTATAGAAACATTAATGTGTTGTCTATGCCTGTATAGTATAGAAACATTAATGTGTTGTCCAGGCCTGTATAGTATAGAAACATTAATGTGTTGTCCAGGCCTGTATAGTATAGAAACATTAATGTGTTGTCTAGGCCTGTATAGTATAGAAACATTAATGTGTTGTCCAGGCCTGTATAGTATAGACACATTAATGTGTTGTCTAGGCCTGTATAGTATAGAAACATTAATGTGTTGTCCAGGCCTGTATAGTATAGAAACATTAATGTGTTGTCCAGGCCTGTATAGTATAGAAACATTAATGTGTTGTCTAGGCCTGTATACTATAGAAACATTCATGTGTTGTCCAGGCCTGTATAGACACATTAATGTGTTGTCTAGGCCTGTATAGTATAGAAACATTAATGTGTTGTCTAGGCCTGTATAGTATAGAAACATTAATGTGTTGTCTAGGCCTGTATAGTATAGAAACATTAATGTGTTGTCCAGGCCTGTATAGTATAGAAACATTAATGTGTTGTCTAGGCCTGTATAGTATAGAAACATTAATGTGTTGTCCAGGCCTGTATAGAAACATTAATGTGTTGTCCAGGCCTGTATAGAAACATTCATGTGTTGTCCAGGCCTGTATAGAAACATTAATGTGTTGTCTAGGCCTGTATAGTATAGAAACATGAATGTGTTGTCCAGGCCTGTATAGAAACATTCATGTGTTGTCTAGGCCTGTATAGTATAGAAACATGAATGTGTTGTCCAGGCCTGTATAGAAACATTCATGTGTTGTCTAGGCCTGTATAGTATAGAAACATGAATGTGTTGTCCAGGCCTGTATAGAAACATTAATGTGTTGTCTAGGCCTGTATAGTATAGAAACATTAATGTGTTGTCCAGGCCTGTATAGAAACATTCATGTGTTGTCCAGGCCTGTATAGAAACATTCATGTGTTGTCTAGGCCTGTATAGTATAGAAACATGAATGTGTTGTCCAGGCCTGTATAGAAACATTCATGTGTTGTCTAGGCCTGTATAGTATAGAAACATTAATGTGTTGTCTAGGCCTGTATAGTATAGAAACATTAATGTGTTGTCCCAGGCCTGTATAGTATAGAAACATTCATGTGTTGTCTAGGCCTGTATAGTATAGAAACATTAATGTGTTGTCTAGGCCTGTATAGTATAGAAACATTAATGTGTTGTCTAGGCCTGTATAGTATAGAAACATTAATGTGTTGTCCAGGCCTGTATAGAAACATTAATGTGTTGTCTAGGCCTATATAGTATAGAAACATGAATGTGTTGTCTAGGCCTGTATAGAAACATTAATGTGTTGTCTAGGCCTGTATAGAAACATTAATGTGTTGTCTAGGCCTGTATAGTATAGAAACATGAATGTGTTGTCTAGGCCTGTATAGAAACATTAATGTGTTGTCTAGGCCTGTATAGAAACATTAATGTGTTGTCCAGGCCTGTATAGAAACATTCATGTGTTGTCTAGGCCTGTATAGTATAGAAACATTAATGTGTTGTCTAGGCCTGTATAGTATAGAAACATTAATGTGTTGTCCAGGCCTGTATAAAAACATTAATGTGTTGTCTAGGCCTGTATAGTATAGAAACATTAATGTGTTGTCTAGGCCTGTATAGTATAGAAACATTAATGTGTTGTCTAGGCCTGTATAGTATAGAAACATTAATGTGTTGTCTAGGCCTGTATAGTATAGAAACATTAATGTGTTGTCCAGGCCTGTATAGTATAGAAACATTAATGTGTTGTCTAGGCCTGTATAGAAACATGAATGTGTTGTCTAGGCCTGTATAGTATAGAAACATTAATGTGTTGTCTAGGCCTGTATAGTATAGAAACATTAATGTGTTGTCTAGACCTGTATAGTATAGAAACATTAATGTGTTGTCCAGGCCTGTATAGAAACATTAATGTGTTGTCTAGGCCTGTATAGTATAGAAACATTAATGTGTTGTCCAGGCCTGTATAGAAACATTAATGTGTTGTCCAGGCCTGTATAGTATAGAAACATTAATGTGTTGTCTAGGCCTGTATAGTATAGAAACATGAATGTGTTGCCCAGGCCTGTATAGAAACATTAATGTGTTGTCTAGGCCTGTATAGTATAGAAACATTAATGTGTTGTCTAGGCCTGTATAGTATAGAAACATTAATGTGTTGTCTAGGCCTGTATAGAAACATTAATGTGTTGTCCAGGCCTGTATAGAAACATTAATGTGTTGTCCAGGCCTGTATAGAAACATTAATGTGTTGTCTAGGCCTGTATAGTATAGAAACATTATTGTGTTGTCTAGGCCTGTATAGAAATATTAATGTGTTGTCTAGGCCTGTATAGAAACATTAATGTGTTGTCCAGGCCTGTATAGAAACATTATTGTGTTGTCCAGGCCTGTATAGTATAGAAACATTAATGTGTTGTCCAGGCCTGTATAGTATAGAAACATTAATGTGTTGTCTAGGCCTGTATAGTATAGAAACATTAATGTGTTGTCTAGGCCTGTATAGTATAGAAACAATAATGTGTTGTCTAGGCCTGTATAGTATAGAAACATTCATGTGTTGTCCAGGCCTGTATAGTATAGAAACATTAATGTGTTGTCTAGGCCTGTATAGTATAGAAACATTAATGTGTTGTCTAGGCCTGTATAGTATAGAAACATTATTGTGTTGTCCAGGCCTGTATAGTATAGAAACATTAATGTGTTGTCCAGGCCTGTATAGTATAGAAACATTAATGTGTTGTCTAGGCCTGTATAGTATAGAAACAGTAATGTATTGTCTAGGCCTGTATAGTATAGAAACATTAATGTGTTGTCTAGGCCTGTATAGTATAGAAACATTAATGTGTTGTCCAGGCCTGTATAGTATAGAAACATTAATGTGTTGTCCAGGCCTGTATAGTATAGAAACATTAATGTGTTGTCCAGGCCTGTATAGAAACATTAATGTGTTGTCCAGGCCTGAATAGTATAGAAATATTAATGTGTTGTCTAGGCCTGTATAGAAATATTATTGTGTTGTCTAGGCCTGTATAGAAATATTAATGTGTTGTCCAGGCCTGTATAGTATAGAAACATTAATGTGTTGTCCAGGCCTGTATAGAAACATTAATGTGTTGTCCAGGCCTGTATAGTATAGAAACATTAATGTGTTGTCTAGGCCTGTATAGTATAGAAACATGAATGTGTTGCCCAGGCCTGTATAGAAACATTAATGTGTTGTCTAGGCCTGTATAGTATAGAAACATTAATGTGTTGTCTAGGCCTGTATAGTATAGAAACATTAATGTGTTGTCTAGGCCTGTATAGTATAGAAACATTAATGTGTTGTCTAGGCCTGTATAGTATAGAAACATTATTGTGTTGTCTAGGCCTGTATACTATAGAAACATTCATGTGTTGTCCAGGCCTGTATAGAAACATTAATGTGTTGTCTAGGCCTGTATAGTATAGAAACATTAATGTGTTGTCCAGGCCTGTATAGAAACATTCATGTGTTGTCCAGGCCTGTATAGAAACATTCATGTGTTGTCTAGGCCTGTATAGTATAGAAACATGAATGTGTTGTCCAGGCCTGTATAGAAACATTCATGTGTTGTCTAGGCCTGTATAGTATAGAAACATTAATGTGTTGTCTAGGCCTGTATAGTATAGAAACATTAATGTGTTGTCCCAGGCCTGTATAGTATAGAAACATTCATGTGTTGTCTAGGCCTGTATAGTATAGAAACATTAATGTGTTGTCTAGGCCTGTATAGTATAGAAACATTAATGTGTTGTCTAGGCCTGTATAGTATAGAAACATTAATGTGTTGTCCAGGCCTGTATAGAAACATTAATGTGTTGTCTAGGCCTATATAGTATAGAAACATGAATGTGTTGTCTAGGCCTGTATAGAAACATTAATGTGTTGTCTAGGCCTGTATAGAAACATTAATGTGTTGTCTAGGCCTGTATAGTATAGAAACATGAATGTGTTGTCTAGGCCTGTATAGAAACATTAATGTGTTGTCTAGGCCTGTATAGAAACATTAATGTGTTGTCCAGGCCTGTATAGAAACATTCATGTGTTGTCTAGGCCTGTATAGTATAGAAACATTAATGTGTTGTCTAGGCCTGTATAGTATAGAAACATTAATGTGTTGTCCAGGCCTGTATAAAAACATTAATGTGTTGTCTAGGCCTGTATAGTATAGAAACATTAATGTGTTGTCTAGGCCTGTATAGTATAGAAACATTAATGTGTTGTCTAGGCCTGTATAGTATAGAAACATTAATGTGTTGTCTAGGCCTGTATAGTATAGAAACATTAATGTGTTGTCCAGGCCTGTATAGTATAGAAACATTAATGTGTTGTCTAGGCCTGTATAGAAACATGAATGTGTTGTCTAGGCCTGTATAGTATTGAAACATTAATGTGTTGTCTAGGCCTGTATAGTATAGAAACATTAATGTGTTGTCTAGACCTGTATAGTATAGAAACATTAATGTGTTGTCCAGGCCTGTATAGAAACATTAATGTGTTGTCTAGGCCTGTATAGTATAGAAACATTAATGTGTTGTCCAGGCCTGTATAGAAACATTAATGTGTTGTCCAGGCCTGTATAGTATAGAAACATTAATGTGTTGTCTAGGCCTGTATAGTATAGAAACATGAATGTGTTGCCCAGGCCTGTATAGAAACATTAATGTGTTGTCTAGGCCTGTATAGTATAGAAACATTAATGTGTTGTCTAGGCCTGTATAGTATAGAAACATTAATGTGTTGTCTAGGCCTGTATAGAAACATTAATGTGTTGTCCAGGCCTGTATAGAAACATTAATGTGTTGTCCAGGCCTGTATAGAAACATTAATGTGTTGTCTAGGCCTGTATAGTATAGAAACATTATTGTGTTGTCTAGGCCTGTATAGAAATATTAATGTGTTGTCTAGGCCTGTATAGAAACATTAATGTGTTGTCCAGGCCTGTATAGAAACATTATTGTGTTGTCCAGGCCTGTATAGTATAGAAACATTAATGTGTTGTCCAGGCCTGTATAGTATAGAAACATTAATGTGTTGTCTAGGCCTGTATAGTATAGAAACATTAATGTGTTGTCTAGGCCTGTATAGTATAGAAACAATAATGTGTTGTCTAGGCCTGTATAGTATAGAAACATTAATGTGTTGTCCAGGCCTGTATAGTATAGAAACATTAATGTGTTGTCCAGGCCTGTATAGTATAGAAACATTAATGTGTTGTCTAGGCCTGTATAGTATAGAAACAGTAATGTGTTGTCTAGGCCTGTATAGTATAGAAACATTAATGTGTTGTCTAGGCCTGTATAGTATAGAAACATTAATGTGTTGTCCAGGCCTGTATAGTATAGAAACATTAATGTGTTGTCCAGGCCTGTATAGTATAGAAACATTAATGTGTTGTCCAGGCCTGTATAGAAACATTAATGTGTTGTCCAGGCCTGAATAGTATAGAAATATTAATGTGTTGTCTAGGCCTGTATAGAAATATTATTGTGTTGTCTAGGCCTGTATAGAAATATTAATGTGTTGTCCAGGCCTGTATAGTATAGAAACATTAATGTGTTGTCCAGGCCTGTATAGAAACATTAATGTGTTGTCCAGGCCTGTATAGTATAGAAACATTAATGTGTTGTCTAGGCCTGTATAGTATAGAAACATGAATGTGTTGCCCAGGCCTGTATAGAAACATTAATGTGTTGTCTAGGCCTGTATAGTATAGAAACATTAATGTGTTGTCTAGGCCTGTATAGTATAGAAACATTAATGTGTTGTCTAGGCCTGTATAGAAACATTAATGTGTTGTCCAGGCCTGTATAGAAACATTAATGTGTTGTCCAGGCCTGTATAGAAACATTAATGTGTTGTCTAGGCCTGTATAGTATAGAAACATTAATGTGTTGTCTAGGCCTGTATACTATAGAAACATTAATGTGTTGTCCAGGCCTGTATAGTATAGAAACATTAATGTGTTGTCTAGGCCTGTATAGTATAGAAACATTATTGTGTTGTCTAGGCCTGTATACTATAGAAACATTCATGTGTTGTCCAGGCCTGTATAGAAACATTAATGTGTTGTCTAGGCCTGTATAGTATTGAAACATTAATGTGTTGTCTAGGCCTGTATAGAAACATTAATGTGTTGTCCAGGCCTGTATAGACACATTAATGTGTTGTCTAGGCCTGTATAGTATAGAAACATTATTGTGTTGTCTAGGCCTGTATACTATAGAAACATTAATGTGTTGTCCAGGCCTGTATAGAAACATTAATGTGTTGTCAAGTCCTGTATAGAAACATTAATGTGTTGTCCAGGCCTGTATAGAAACATTAATGTGTTGTCCAGGCCTGTATAGAAACATTAATGTGTTGTCCAGGCCTGTATAGAAACATTAATGTGTTGTGTAGGCCTGAATAGAAACATTAATGTGTTGTCTAGGCCTGTATAGTATAGAAACATTAATGTGTTGTCAAGAACTGTATAGAAACATTATTGTGTTGTCCAGGCCTGTATAGAAACATTAATGTGTTGTCTAGGCCTGTATAGTATAGAAACATTAATGTGTTGTCTAGGCCTGTATAGTATAGAAACATTAATGTGTTGTCCAGGCCTGTATAGTATAGAAACATTAATGTGTTGTCTAGGTCTGTATAGTATAGAAACATTCATGTGTTGTCCAGGCCTGTATAGTATAGAAACATTAATGTGTTGTCCAGGCCTGTATAGTATAGAAACATTAATGTGTTGTCTATGCCTGTATAGTATAGAAACATTAATGTGTTGTCCAGGCCTGTATAGTATAGAAACATTAATGTGTTGTCCAGGCCTGTATAGTATAGAAACATTAATGTGTTGTCTAGGCCTGTATAGTATAGAAACATTAATGTGTTGTCCAGGCCTGTATAGTATAGAAACATTAATGTGTTGTCTAGGCCTGTATAGTATAGAAACATTAATGTGTTGTCCAGGCCTGTATAGTATAGAAACATTAATGTGTTGTCCAGGCCTGTATAGTATAGAAACATTAATGTGTTGTCTAGGCCTGTATACTATAGAAACATTCATGTGTTGTCCAGGCCTGTATAGACACATTAATGTGTTGTCTAGGCCTGTATAGTATAGAAACATTAATGTGTTGTCTAGGCCTGTATAGTATAGAAACATTAATGTGTTGTCTAGGCCTGTATAGTATAGAAACATTAATGTGTTGTCCAGGCCTGTATAGTATAGAAACATTAATGTGTTGTCTAGGCCTGTATAGTATAGAAACATTAATGTGTTGTCCAGGCCTGTATAGAAACATTAATGTGTTGTCCAGGCCTGTATAGAAACATGAATGTGTTGTCCAGGCCTGTATAGAAACATTCATGTGTTGTCTAGGCCTGTATAGTATAGAAACATGAATGTGTTGTCCAGGCCTGTATAGAAACATTAATGTGTTGTCTAGGCCTGTATAGTATAGAAACATTAATGTGTTGTCCAGGCCTGTATAGAAACATTCATGTGTTGTCCAGGCCTGTATAGAAACATTCATGTGTTGTCTAGGCCTGTATAGTATAGAAACATGAATGTGTTGTCCAGGCCTGTATAGAAACATTCATGTGTTGTCTAGGCCTGTATAGTATAGAAACATTAATGTGTTGTCTAGGCCTGTACAGTATAGAAACATTAATGTGTTGTCCCAGGCCTGTATAGTATAGAAACATTCATGTGTTGTCTAGGCCTGTATAGTATAGAAACATTAATGTGTTGTCTAGGCCTGTATAGTATAGAAACATTAATGTGTTGTCTAGGCCTGTATAGTATAGAAACATTAATGTGTTGTCCAGGCCTGTATAGAAACATTAATGTGTTGTCTAGGCCTATATAGTATAGAAACATGAATGTGTTGTCTAGGCCTGTATAGAAACATTAATGTGTTGTCTAGGCCTGTATAGAAACATTAATGTGTTGTCTAGGCCTGTATAGTATAGAAACATGAATGTGTTGTCTAGGCCTGTATAGAAACATTAATGTGTTGTCTAGGCCTGTATAGAAACATTAATGTGTTGTCCAGGCCTGTATAGAAACATTCATGTGTTGTCTAGGCCTGTATAGTATAGAAACATTAATGTGTTGTCTAGGCCTGTATAGTATAGAAACATTAATGTGTTGTCCAGGCCTGTATAAAAACATTAATGTGTTGTCTAGGCCTGTATAGTATAGAAACATTAATGTGTTGTCTAGGCCTGTATAGTATAGAAACATTAATGTGTTGTCTAGGCCTGTATAGTATAGAAACATTAATGTGTTGTCTAGGCCTGTATAGTATAGAAACATTAATGTGTTGTCCAGGCCTGTATAGTATAGAAACATTAATGTGTTGTCTAGGCCTGTATAGAAACATGAATGTGTTGTCTAGGCCTGTATAGTATAGAAACATTAATGTGTTGTCTAGGCCTGTATAGTATAGAAACATTAATGTGTTGTCTAGACCTGTATAGTATAGAAACATTAATGTGTTGTCCAGGCCTGTATAGAAACATTAATGTGTTGTCTAGGCCTGTATAGTATAGAAACATTAATGTGTTGTCCAGGCCTGTATAGAAACATTATTGTGTTGTCTAGGCCTGTATAGTATAGAAACATTAATGTGTTGTCTAGGCCTGTATAGTACAGAAACATTAATGTGTTGTCCAGGCCTGTATAGAAACATTATTGTGTTGTCTAGGCCTGTATAGTATAGAAACATTAATGTGTTGTCCAGGCCTGTATAGTATAGAAACATTGATGTGTTGTCTAGGCCTGTATAGTATAGAAACATTAATGTGTTGTCTAGGCCTGTATAGAAACATTAATGTGTTGTCTAGGCCTGTATAGAAACATTAATGTGTTGTCCAGGCCTGTATAGTATAGAAACATTAATGTGTTGTCAAGGCCTGTATAGTATAGAAACATTAATGTGTTGTCCAGGCCTGTATAGTATAGAAACATTCATGTGTTGTCCAGGCCTGTATAGTATAGAAACATTAATGTGTTGTCCAGGCCTGTATAGAAACATTAATGTGTTGTCCAGGCCTGTATAGTATAGAAACATTAATGTGTTGTCCAGGCCTGTATAGAAACATTAATGTGTTGTCCAGGCCTGTATAGTATAGAAACATTAATGTGTTGTCTAGGCCTGTATAGTATAGAAACATTCATGTGTTGTCCAGGCCTGTATAGTATAGAAACATTAATGTGTTGTCTAGGCCTGTATAGTATAGAAACATTAATGTGTTGTCTAGGCCTGTATAGTATAGAAACATTAATGTGTTGTCCAGGCCTGTATAGTATAGAAATATTCATGTGTTGTCCAGGCCTGTATAGAAACATTAATGTGTTGTCCAGGCCTGTATAGTATAGAAACATTCATGTGTTGTCCAGGCCTGTATAGAAACATTAATGTGTTGTCCAGGCCTGTATAGAAACATGAATGTGTTGTCTTGGCCTGTATAGTATAGAAACATTATTGTGTTGTCCAGGCCTGTATAGTATAGAAACATTCATGTGTTGTCCAGGCCTGTATAGTATAGAAACATTAATGTGTTGTCCAGGCCTGTATAGAAACATTAATGTGTTGTGAAGGCCTGTATAGTATAGAAACATTATTGTGTTGTCAAGGCCTGTATAGAAATATTAATGTGTTGTCAAGGCCTGTATAGTATAGAAACATGAATGTGTTGTCTAGGCCTGTATAGTATAGAAACATTAATGTGTTGTCCAGGCCTGTATAGAAACATTAATGTGTTGTCCAGGCCTGTATAGAAACATTAATGTGTTGTCCAGGCCTGTATAGAAACATTAATGTGTTGTCCAGGCCTGTATAGAAACATGAATGTGTTGTCTAGGCCTGTATAGTATAGAAACATTAATGTGTTGTCCAGGCCTGTATAGTATAGAAACATTAATGTGTTGTCCAGGCCTGTATAGTATAGAAACATTATTGTGTTGTCCAGGCCTGTATAGTATAGAAACATTAATGTGTTGTCCAGGCCTGTATAGAAACATTAATGTGTTGTCCAGGCCTGTATAGAAACATGAATGTGTTGTCTAGGCCTGTATAGTATAGAAACATTATTGTGTTGTCCAGGCCTGTATAGTATAGAAACATTAATGTGTTGTCCAGGCCTGTATAGTATAGAAACATTAATGTGTTGTCCAGGCCTGTATAGAAACATTGATGTGTTGTCAAGGCCTGTATAGTATAGAAACATTATTGTGTTGTCCAGGCCTGTATAGAAACATTAATGTGTTGTCAAGGCCTGTATAGTATAGAAACATTAATGTGTTGTCTAGGCCTGTATAGTATAGAAACATTAATGTGTTGTCCAGGCCTGTATAGAAACATTAATGTGTTGTCCAGGCCTGTATAGAAACATTAATGTGTTGTCCAGGCCTGTATAGAAACATTAATGTGTTGTCCAGGCCTGTATAGAAACATGAATGTGTTGTCTAGGCCTGTATAGTATAGAAACATTAATGTGTTGTCCAGGCCTGTATAGTATAGAAACATTAATGTGTTGTCCAGGCCTGTATAGTATAGAAACATTAATGTGTTGTCCAGGCCTGTATAGTATAGAAACATTAATGTGTTGTCCAGGCCTGTATAGTATAGAAACATTATTGTGTTGTCCAGGCCTGTATAGTATAGAAACATTAATGTGTTGTCCAGGCCTGTATAGAAACATTAATGTGTTGTCCAGGCCTGTATAGAAACATTAATGTGTTGTCCAGGCCTGTATAGTATAGAAAAATTATTGTGTTGTCCAGGCCTGTATAGTATAGAAACATTAATGTGTTGTCTAGGCCTGTATAGTATAGAAACATTAATGTGTTGTCTAGGCCTGCATAGTATAGAAACATTATTGTGTTGTCCAGGCCTGTATAGTATAGAAACATTAATGTGTTGTCAAGGCCTGTATAGTATAGAAACATTAATGTGTTGTCCAGGCCTGTATAGAAACAATATTGTGTTGTCTAGGCCTGTAGGATTTGAGTCCCTGGCGGCGTAGTGTGTTACTGATGGTAGGCTTTGTTACTTTGGTCCCAGCTCTCTGCAGGTCATTCACTAGGTCCCCCCGTGTGGTTCTGGGATTTTTGCTCACCGTTCTTGTGATCATTTTGACCCGACGGGGTGAGATCTTGTGTGGAGCCCCAGATCGAGGGAGATTATCAGTGGTCTTGTATGTCTTCCATTTCCTAATAATTGCTCCCACAGTTGATTTCTTCTTACCAAGCTGCTTACCTATTGCAGATTCAGTCTTCCCAGCCTGGTGCAGGTCTACAATTTTGTTTCTGGTGTCCTTTGACATCTCTTTGGTCTTGGCCATAGTGGAGTTTGGAGTGTGACTGTTTGAGGTTGTGGACAGGTGTCTTTTATACTGATAACAAGTTCAAACAGGTGCCATTAATACAGGTAACGAGTGGAGGAGAGAGGAGCCTCTTAAAGAAGAAGTTACAGGTCTGTGAGAGCCAGAAATCTTGCTTGTTTGTAGGTGACAAAATACTTATTTTCCACCATCATTTGCAAATTAATTCATTAAAAATCCTACAATGTGATTTTCTGGATTTCTTTCTCTCATTTTGTCTGTCATAGTTGAATTGTACCTATGATGAAAATTACAGGCCTCTCTCATCTTTTTAAGTGGGAGAACTTGCACAATTGGTGGCTGACTAAATACTTTTTTGCCCCACTGTATGTTGGGTTAGTGTGTACTGTGTGCTTAGTTATTATATTCCTACAGGGAACACTGGGCCTGAGTCTTATAGGGATCATTGTGTTGTCTGTTGTTGATTCCTGTAGGGAGGAGGTGTGTCCTGAACACGGTTATGTCATCAGGATTCGTACTGTGTTCAACCCTACCCAGACAGTTACACACCTGACTCAGACTGCGCCATGACCCAGCGACAACACTGTGTCCACGCACGCTCTCGCGCACGCACGCACACACACACACACACACACACACACACACACACAAACCTTGTCCCTAAGCACCTTGTCCCTAACACCATCTCAAGCAAACACACACACACACACATTTTCTCGAACACACGTTCTAATGCATCAACATCTCGCAGATAGACACACACACACTGTGCACTGTCCTTACAGACCCTCTCAAACGTGCACACAGATGGTCATGACTTTTTTGTTCTCCTCTGAGACTTCTGCTTTCTCTTTCATCACATTCTCCTTTTCTATTTTTCCATCGTTGTTCTTGCTGTTTCTGTTTTCATCTCTCTAACAGACTATGACCAGTACAGGCCACTGGCGTCCACAGATGCCTGTTTACAGTGGCCGGCGTCAAACTGACCGATAATAGCGAATCGATGCCGACAGGACAAAAAGACACGCAACGCTGCATCCTATGACTCAGCCCAGCCAGGTCACCCATGATACACGTCGGTATTCGACGTCCATCCATGTCTGAGTACGTTGGGAGATGGTGTGGAAACCAGCCACTTGGGTCAACAGTGAGCGCTGTTACCTTCAAGTAGGTTTTGATAGGGTGTTGTGGATGGCGATGGGTGTAGGCATCTGTCTATCCCTCAAAAAGTTGCATATTTTTGTTTTAAGCCTATCCCAAACCAAACCCTTACCTTAAACATTGAGAGTTAATGCCTAACCTTAAAAATTCAGAGTTAATGCCTCAACTTAACCCTAACCTTAAAAATTCTGAGTTAATTCCTAAACATGTTTGGAACAACTTCGAAATTTGAAGTTTGAGAAACATGGGTGAACGTCTATTCTGACTTGAGTCTGTGAGAGCTTGTTGCTCAGCCAGCATCCTTAAGATGCTGGACACTATCACAGGCGCTAAGATTTAGAACCAATGCAAGACCACTCCCCCGTCCCTGTGATCTATACGACATGGTGAAGTGGCCTTTTCGTCCTACCAGAAGGCTGAAGCATTGCTACATCTTTGTGGGCAAAGCATTTCTTGTACTATTGCCCTCGTATCTGTGATCCTCACTTACAAGGTCATCACAGACCTACAGTCTCCGCGCTCGACCGCTACGATCGTTCACGGTTCTGATCGTTCACGGTTCCGAAGGACAGGACGGAACCGGGAAAAAGGTAATTCCCCTATAGTTCTACTTCGTCTTAGAACGAGCTGCAAAACAGTTTAGAACTGGAGGAGAGGGTATCGTTTGTTGAGTTTAAAGCTCTGGTAGAGGACAATGCTTGTGATTGTTTTTAAAGTATTGTATTGTGGCCTTTGTATAAACACGCTGACTACTTCCTGCTGACCTCTTGGCCAGGTCCCAATCGTAAAAGAGGTTTCTTAGCTCATAGGTATTTTCCTGGTAAATAATACACCCTACTGCATCTACCACGAACATCTCCCTCTCTGCTCTCAAAAACCGCCTCCTTCGCACGCACGCACGCACGCACGCACGCACACACACACACACACACACAGGACCCTCTCCAAAAGTCTAAATAATCAGTCTGGTTTTTGTCTGTGTGCCACCAGGCGTGTGTTCTGATGCACTATCCTGTTATTTCATGGTGTCCTTTCCTCTACCCTCTACTGGGAGACCCTGGAAGCTTATAATTCAAATGAAGATCATTAACTAACTACTTTAGGCCATTCCATAACTTGTTTATGACATGCAGTCATAACTGTTAAATTACTAATACAATTAAGTTGGTCCTTTAAACACGGGGAACACTTGGGAGGGAGGCTAAACCAGTTTCATTTAAACATGTCAAAGAAGGTTGATAAGGTCATAGAAGTATTTAACCTTGAAGTTCAAATTATGTCTCTCTGGCTCAGTGGAGTCTGAGATCGCCCTGCAGGGCTTGAGTTGAGAAGTAAAGCTCAAGGTTTTAAAACTCGGATTATTACTGGTCCCACTGACTGGATCAATGCCCATTCCCCAGCACAGGCCCAACAAGGAAAACAGATGCACCTCAATATGTTGAAAACAACCATAGATCATAGAGAGAGGAGTGCAGGCAGAGCACATCATATAAACACATTAACACTTGAAGCAAAGCCTACTCCGATAACATTAGCAATGAGACAGAGAAAAAGCAGAGGAGACAAAGACAACGATAAGAGGATTCTCAGGGGAGGAGAGAGGGTGGGAAAGTTCTACAGATACAGGTTCAGAGGGAGAATGGAGGAGATGGGTAGAGAGATATATATATCACATGCTGTATCCTCACTGTTAGGGATGCAGTCCAGCTCTCTCCCAATATTATTTATGAATTCCTCTGTTGCTCAAGAATTACCTCCCTTAAATATCCTATAAACCCACTTACAGCAGCCATCCTACTGGCTAGTGCATCTGTATCTATTATTTAACTTACCATATACAATTCTAGATTCTGGACGGAATTATTTCAGAATCCCCCTACATTCCCCAGGTCAAGTTGATGAGCTCCAGACAGTCTACAAGGTCAATTTTTGTATTATTTTATTATTGGGGATCAATAAAAAAAGGTCAATATTATGAGGGAAACTAACACTATGAGGGGAAACCAACACTGTGAGGGGAAACCAACACTGTGAGGGGAAACCAACACTGTGAGGGGAAACCAACACTGTGAGGGGAAACCAACACTGTGAGGGGAAACCAACACTGTGAGGGGAAACCAACAATGAGAGGGGAAACCAACAGTGTGAGGGAAACCAACACTGTGAGGGGAAACCAACACTGTGAGGGGAAACCAACACTGTGAGGGGAAACCAATACTGTGAGGGGAAACCAACACTGTGAGGGGAAACCAACACTGTGAGGGGAAACCAACACTGTGAGGGGAAACCAACACTGTGAGGGGAAACCAACACTGTGAGGGGAAACCAACACTGAGGGGAAACCGACACTGTGAGGGGAAACCAACACTGTGAGGGGAAACCAACACTGTGAGGGGAAACCAACACTGTGAGGGGAAACCAACAGTGTGAGGGAAACCAACACTGTGAGGGGAAACCAACACTGTGAGGGGAAACCAACACTGTGAGGGAAACCAACACTGTGAGGGGAAACCAACACTGTGAGGGGAAACCAACACTGTGAGGGGAAACCAACACTGTGAGGGGAAACCAACACTGTGAGGGGAAACCAACACTGTGAGGGGAAACCAACAGTGTGAGGGAAACCAACACTATGAGGGGAAACCAACACTGTGAGGGGAAACCAACACTGTGAGGGGAAACCAACACTGTGAGGGGAAACCAACACTGTGAGGGGAAACCAACAATGAGAGGGGAAACCAACACTGTGAGGGGAAACCAACACTGTGAGGGGAAACCAACACTGTGAGGGGAAACCAACACTGTGAGGGGAAACCAACACTGTGAGGGGAAACCAACACTGTGAGGGAAACCAACACTGTGAGGGGTAACCAACACTGTGAGGGGAAACCAACACTGTGAGGGGAAACCAACACTGTGAGGGGAAACCAACACTGTGAGGGGAAACCAACACTGTGAGGGGAAACCAACACTGTGAGGGGAAACCAGCACTGTGAGGGGAAACCAACACTGTGAGGGGAAACCAACACTGTGAGGGGAAACCAACACTGTGAGGGGAAACCAACACTGTGAGGGGAAACCAACACTGTGAGGGGAAACCAACACTGTGAGGGAAACCAACACTGTGAGGGGAAACCAACACTGTGAGGGGAAACCAACAGTGTGAGGGAAAACCAACAGTGTGAGGGAAAACCAACAGTGTGAGGGAAACCAACAGTGTGAGG
The DNA here is from genome assembly GCF_057628025.1 of Oncorhynchus mykiss. Classification (NCBI taxonomy): domain Eukaryota; kingdom Metazoa; phylum Chordata; class Actinopteri; order Salmoniformes; family Salmonidae; genus Oncorhynchus; species Oncorhynchus mykiss. Next base: position 33,092,690 of record NC_143046.1, read on the forward strand.
GAAACCAACAGTGTGAGGGAAACCAACAGTGTGAGGGAAACCAACAGTGTGAGGGAAACCAACAGTGTGAGGGAAACCAACAGTGTGAGGGAAACCAACAGTGTGAGGGAAACCAACAGTGTGAGGGGAAACCAACACTGTGAGGGGAAACCAACACTGTGAGGGGAAACCAACACTGTGAGGGGAAACCAACACTGTGAGGGGAAACCAACACTGTGAGGGGAAACCAACACTGTGAGGGGAAACCAACAATGAGAGGGGAAACCAACAGTGTGAGGGAAACCAACACTGTGAGGGGAAACCAACACTGTGAGGGGAAACCAACACTGTGAGGGGAAACCAACACTGTGAGGGGAAACCAACACTGTGAGGGGAAACCAACACTGTGAGGGGAAACCAACACTGTGAGGGGAAACCAACACTGTGAGGGGAAACCAACAATGAGAGGGGAAACCAACATTGTGAGGGAAACCAACACTGTGAGCGGAAACCAACACTGTGAGGGGAAACCAACAGTGTGAGGGAAAACCAACAGTGTGAGGGAAAACCAACAGTGTGAGGGAAACCAACAGTGTGAGGGAAACCAACAGTGTGAGGGAAACCAACAGTGTGAGGGAAACCAACAGTGTGAGGGAAACCAACAGTGTGAGGGAAACCAACAGTGTGAGGGAAACCGACAGTGTGAGGGAAACTAACAGTGTAAGGGAAACCAACAGTGTGAGGGAAACTAACAGTGTGAGGGAAACCAACAGTGTGAGGGAAACTAACAGTGTAAGGGAAACCAACAGTGTGAGGGAAACCAACAGTGTAAAGGAAACCAACAGTGTAAGGGAAACCAACAGTGTGAGGGAAACCAACAGTGTGAGGGAAACTAACAGTGTAAGGGAAACCAACAGTGTGAGGGAAACCAACAGTGTGAGAGAAACTAACAGTGTAAGGGAAACCAACAGTGTAGGGGAAACCAACAGTGTGAGATAAACTAACAGTGTAAGGGAAACCAACAGTGTGAGGGAAACCAACAGTGTAAGGGAAACCAACAGTGTAAGGGAAACCAACAGTGTGAGGGAAACCAACAGTGTAAAGGAAACCAACAGTGTAAGGGAAACCAACAGTGTGAGGGAAACCAACAGTGTGAGGGAAACTAACAGTGTAAGGGAAACCAACAGTGTGAGGGAAACCAACAGTGTGAGAGAAACTAACAGTGTAAGGGAAACCAACAGTGTGAGAGAAACTAACAGTGTGAGTGAAAACCAACAGTGTGAGTGAAAACCAACAGTGTGAGGGAAAACCAACAGTGTGAGGGAAAACCAACAGTGTGAGGGAAACCAACAGTGTGAGGGAAACCAACAGTGTGAGGGAAACCAACAGTGTGAGGGAAACCAACAGTGTGAGGGAAACCAACAGTGTGAGGGAAACCAACAGTGTGAGGGAAACCAACAGTGTGAGGGGAAACCAACACTGTGAGGGGAAACCAACACTGTGAGGGGAAACCAACACTGTGAGGGGAAACCAACACTGTGAGGGGAAACCATCACTGTGAGGGGAAACCAACACTGTGAGGGGAAACCAACACTGTGAGGGGAAACCAGCACTGTGAGGGGAAACCAACACTGTGAGGGGAAACCAACACTGTGAGGGTAAACCAACACTGTGAGGGGAAACCAACACTGTGAGGGGAAACCAACATTGTGAGGGAAACCAACACTGTGAGCGGAAACCAACACTGTGAGGGGAAACCAACAGTGTGAGGGAAAACCAACAGTGTGAGGGAAAACCAACAGTGTGAGGGAAACCAACAGTGTGAGGGAAACCAACAGTGTGAGGGAAACCAACAGTGTGAGGGAAACCAACAGTGTGAGGGAAACCAACAGTGTGAGGGAAACCAACAGTGTGAGGGAAACCAACAGTGTGAGGGAAACCAACAGTGTGAGGGAAACCGACAGTGTGAGGGAAACTAACAGTGTAAGGGAAACCAACAGTGTGAGGGAAACTAACAGTGTGAGGGAAACCAACAGTGTGAGGGAAACTAACAGTGTAAGGGAAACCAACAGTGTGAGGGAAACCAACAGTGTAAGGGAAACCAACAGTGTAAGGGAAACCAACAGTGTGAGGGAAACCAACAGTGTGAGGGAAACTAACAGTGTAAGGGAAACCAACAGTGTGAGGGAAACCAACAGTGTGAGAGAAACTAACAGTGTAAGGGAAACCAACAGTGTAAGGGAAACCAACAGTGTGAGATAAACTAACAGTGTAAGGGAAACCAACAGTGTGAGGGAAACCAACAGTGTAAGGGAAACCAACAGTGTAAGGGAAACCAACAGTGTGAGGGAAACCAACAGTGTGAGGGAAACTAACTGTAAGGGAAACCAACAGTGTGAGGGAAACCAACAGTGTGAGAGAAACTAACAGTGTAAGGGAAACCAACAGTGTGAGAGAAACTAACAGTGTGAGGGAAACCAACAGTGTGAGGGAAACTAACAGTGTAAGGGAAACCAACAGTGTGAGGGAAACCAACAGTGTGAGGGAAACTAACAGTGTAAGGGAAACCAACAGTGTGAGGGGAAACCAACACTGTGAGGGGAAACCATCACTGTGAGGGGAAACCAACACTGTGAGGGGAAACCAACACTGTGAGGGGAAACCAGCACTGTGAGGGGAAACCAACACTGTGAGGGGAAACCAACACTGTGAGGGGAAACCAACACTGTGAGGGGAAACCAACACTGTGAGGGGAAACCAACATTGTGAGGGAAACCAACACTGTGAGCGGAAACCAACACTGTGAGGGGAAACCAACAGTGTGAGGGAAAACCAACAGTGTGAGGGAAAACCAACAGTGTGAGGGAAACCAACAGTGTGAGGGAAACCAACAGTGTGAGGGAAACCAACAGTGTGAGGGAAACCAACAGTGTGAGGGAAACCAACAGTGTGAGGGAAACCGACAGTGTGAGGGAAACTAACAGTGTAAGGGAAACCAACAGTGTGAGGGAAACTAACAGTGTGAGGGAAACCAACAGTGTGAGGGAAACTAACAGTGTAAGGGAAACCAACAGTGTGAGGGAAACCAACAGTGTAAGGGAAACCAACAGTGTAAGGGAAACCAACAGTGTGAGGGAAACCAACAGTGTGAGGGAAACTAACAGTGTAAGGGAAACCAACAGTGTGAGGGAAACCAACAGTGTGAGAGAAACTAACAGTGTAAGGGAAACCAACAGTGTAAGGGAAACCAACAGTGTGAGAGAAACTAACAGTGTAAGGGAAACCAACAGTGTGAGGGGAAACCAACAGTGTGAGGGAAACCAACAGTGTAAGGGAAACCAACAGTGTAAGGGAAACCAACAGTGTGAGGGAAACCAACAGTGTGAGGGAAACCAACAGTGTGAGGGAAACTAACAGTGTAAGGGAAACCAACAGTGTGAGGGAAACCAACAGTGTAAGGGAAACCAACAGTGTGAGGGAAACCAACAGTGTGAGGGAAACCAACAGTGTGAGGGAAACTAACAGTGTAAGGGAAACCAACAGTGTGAGGGAAACCAACAGTGTAAGGGAAACCAACAGTGTGAGGGAAACCAACAGTGTGAGGGAAACCAACAGTGTGAGGGAAACTAACAGTGTAAGGGAAACCAACAGTGTGAGGGGAAACTAACAGTGTAAGGGAAACCAACAGTGTGAGGGAAACCAACAGTGTAAGGGAAACCAACAGTGTAAGGGAAACCAACAGTGTGAGGGAAACCAACAGTGTGAGGGAAACTAACAGTGTAAGGGAAACCAACAGTGTGAGGGAAACCAACAGTGTGAGAGAAACTAACAGTGTAAGGGAAACCAACAGTGTGAGAGAAACTAACAGTGTGAGGGAAACCAACAGTGTGAGGGAAACTAACAGTGTAAGGGAAACCAACAGTGTGAGGGAAACCAACAGTGTGAGGGAAACTAACAGTGTAAGGGAAACCAACAGTGTGAGAGAAACTAACAGTGTGAGGGAAACCAACAGTGTGAGGGAAACTAACAATGTAAGGGAAACCAACAGTGTGAGGGAAACCAACAGTGCGAGGGAAACCAACAGTGTGAGGGAAACTAACAATGTAAGGGAAACCAACAGTGTGTGGGAAACCAACAGTGTGAGGGAAATCAACATTGCGAGGGAAACCAACACTGTGGAAAGTTATTTCACTTATATAAGTTATATTCAGCCCCTGTATTTGAATGTTGTCATTAAGAAACGTGTATCTGCTTCGTGCTGATCAGCCCCGTTATAAGGATCGGCTCTCCTCTTCATCCTTCTCCTCCTCTTCTGCACGTGATTACACATATGAATCAGCATTATTTCAACCCAACACACACACACACGCGCACACACTTTGCTCTATCCCGTTTCAGTTATGCCCTTCTGCTCCTCACGAATCACTGGCAGGACATTCCAAATACCCAGAAAGACAGAGCGAGGGAGAGGGAGAGAGTTGAGAAAGAAGGGTAAAAAAGGAGTATTAAGGTTGGATATGAAGATAAAGCCAATTGGTTCTTCACTCAAATTAGTGAACATGAGCATTAAGGCATAGACACTTCATTAGCAGAGAAAGACGGGGGAAGAGAGAGAGGAGAGGGGGGGAGAAAGAGGGGGAGAAAGAAGAATAAGAGGTTGTTTAATTCCTCCTGAGCCCTCAGACTTATGGTCAGGGGTCGACTGAAGGAACATGAGACAAACAGATAGTGAATCATTTCAACACAGATAGGTCATAACACATACAGACACACACACACACACAGTGCGTACCTTCTGTCACTGTGTTTGGCCTTCTGTCACTGTAATCAGTTCAGAGTTTCACTGCTTGAAACACGAAAACCCTCTGGCTGAGCAGAGATTCAACATGACTAACTACACACACACACACACACACACACACACACACACACACACACACACACGCACGCTCCATATGACTGTGCCAAGATAAGGTGTGACACGTGATGATGCGCCTCATGCTTTAGGCTTCTGGCCTTTTGCTGCACCTGCTCTCCTGTGTGTGTGCGTGTGTGCGTGTGCGTGTCTGTGTGTGTGTGCATGCGTGCGTGCTTGCGTGTGTGTGTGTGTGTGTGTGTCTGTGTGTGTGTGTGCGTGTCTGTGTGTGTGTGCGTGCATGTGTGTGTCTGTGTGTGTGCGTGCGTGCGTGCGTGCGTGTGTGTGTGTGCGTGCGTGCGTGTGTGTGTGTCTGTGTGTGTGTGTGTGTGTGTGTCTGTGCGTGTGTCTGTGTGTGTGTGTGTGTGTCTGTGTGTGTGTGTGTGCGTGCGTGTGTGTGTGTCTGTGTGTGTGTGTCTGTGTGTGTGTGTGTGTGTGTCTGTGTGTGTGTCTGTGTGTGTGTGTGTCTGTGAGTGTGTGTGTGTGTGTGTGTGTGTGTGTGCGTGTCTGTGTGTGTGCGTGCATGCGTGTGTGTGTGTGTGTCTGTGTGTGTGTGTTTGTGTGTGTGTGTGTCTGTGTGTGTGTCTGTCCTTGTTTGATATTATTTACTTGGCTCATCGCTCTCTAACGACTTTTGTAGACCATAATAATGCAAACACAATTGTGTTACAGAAAGCCAAACCGCCTCCTTAGCTGGACCCAAACACATTTTGCATGACAGATAGTCTGGAGCCTCCAAAAATAACATGAATAAAACCAAAATGTTACATTTGTTTTTGTTGGTCCAAAAAAATCTTTAAAGCAAGCCTACAGCTACCGAAGCAAAGCATAACGTATTTTGATTGACGCTAGTGTCATGACTTTGGCCTGGGGGCTAGGTTTATGACAGTCATAAATACCTCTTCCCCACTTTTTCCTCTCTCTACCCTACTGAGGTTACATTTGCAAAACCCTTGGTTAACATAGAGATTCTGGGAACATCAGAAGGTGGGGGGAAATGAACTATATTCTGGCAATGCGACCAATTGAACATATGCAGTGGTACTGAATGAATATGATGTCAGTTCGGTTGTCATCTGAGACATTCTCATCAATGATAAGATGACACACTCTACAGTGGAAAGTCTACACATCAGAGTTATCAGATTCACATGGAATTGTTGTTCAATTTAAATGTTTGAATATGAAATTATTCGTGATGGGATGAAATGTGATTTTAGCTTCTAAAATGTGAAATGTGGGTTTTCATAAGACAGGGCTCTGCTCAATCAGTGGCCCGCCCCTGTGAAGGGACATGGGTTATAAAACTTTTCAAACACTCCCTCCTCTCCCTTCCTATATAAGCCCTTGACGACAATATAACCTCTTGTTCCGAGGCCGTGAGGATGACGGTCCTATGTCAGAATGGTTCAGATAATAACTACAGAACGAAGCCAACATCAGCGTGAGCTTTGGTTGCGAATGATATGAACTTTGAACTCTTATTCACTACAAAAGTGATACCTCCTAGCTGTTGAGTTAGCAACAGCAGATGCAAAAGCAGGTTAGGAAGGAACAGACAGAGTATCCCGTCTATCACACAACGACGTTACTACAACATATTCAATTGACAACCAGAGACATTCTTCAAAGGACTCGGTTGGGCAACACGGCCTCCCATCTACCACCAACTTGCAGCTCAGAGTAAATATTTATTGCATTTTCCTTTTCCAAATGGGCAGTAATTTAGAACGCATAAAATACTGTATTTACGATAGCACAGCTTCTTCCCTTTGTTCCTCAGTCTTCCTGCTCTTTCACTCAAACCCAGCCCCTTTTCTTTTGTGTAACAAGCTGTCATATCTGTTCCGCCCACTAGCGACGTTTTCCTTTATGACGTAATTTGTAATCAAGTTATGGTTTAATTATGTGTATGTGTAATTCTGTGTGATTAGTTAGGTATTTAGTAAATAAATAATTAAACCCAATTTTGTATTGCTGATTCAACTTGTTAGCCAGGGTTCGTGCAGATAACCAAGAATTTACAACTTTCAGATGAGACTGAATTAAGATGACGATTAATATTGACTGCTATTGATGTAAAATATTACTAGGTCTTTAAGAGTTTATTCTGAAGATAACAGCTCTATAAATATTATTTTGTGGTGCCCGACTCTCTAGTTAATTACATTTACATGATTAGCTCAATCAGGTAATATTAATTACAGAGAAATGATTTTATAGAATAGCATGTCATATCACTTAATCCGGCATAGCCAAAGACACGACACTAGCAATAACCCTATCACACATGATTGAACTAATATCAATGACATAGTGTGCATCACACAGTCACACGTACACAAACACAGTTCAGATTTTCGCCATATGTGTCACTTGAAATCAGTGGAGGCTGGTGGGAGGAGCTGTAGGAGGACGGGCTGGCTCATTGTAATGGCTGGAATGGAATAAATGGAATAAAGTCAAACATGTGGTTTCCATATGTTTGATACTGATACACAGTACACCATGAGTACAGATCAGATGCCACACACACACACACACAACAGAATCCTCACTGAAACACACATGGTGGATAACTACAAACACACATCGCAAACCACACACAAATATGAAATGCACACAATACAAAAGGAAAATAGGATTATGAGAGAGAGAGAGAGAGAGTGTCAGAGAGAGAGAGAGAGAGAGAGAGAGAGTGTCAGAGAGAGAGAGAGTGAGAGAGTATCAGAGAGAGAGAGAGAGAGAGCAAACAAAACCACCCAAGGACTATTACCATCATCCAGAAACACACATTCATCCAGTCAGCAGAGGGATTTTACTGCTGTTTTGAACAGAAGGAACAGACAAAAGTGTTGAAACGAGGGTGAGACAAAGCGGTGGAACAAAACAGGCAGAAACAAAAGCCTAGCCGGGCCCATTGTGGACCCCAGGGGGAAGCTGATGGAATACCTCTCTATTCTCTCTCAGCCTGGCGAGGTGGAATCAGCACAAACGTCTCACCCTGCCATTTTGAGTTTATTCAGGATGAGTCCCGTGCCTTGGAATGGAGAAGCCTTAAGACGCGTTTCTCCTGTGGAAAGAGATTCCTGAACACGGATTCATGCGGATGCAACACAGAGCACACAGCCACACTGTGTACAGTTGGTGCTCCATTTGATGTGCTACGTTTGCCTTGCCTTGCACTGCAGCAAAATGCATCAAATGGTGAGACTTCCCCCAACTTTCCCTCCACCGCAAGCCCCTGTGCTTCTCCTTGCTTGCTCTCTTCAGCAAGAGACTGGGAGCAGAGCATGCATGAGCACGCACACACACACACACACACACACACACACACACACACACACCTTGTGTGCTGGGGGGGGGGACAATGATAGTCTGTGACAGCTCAGAACATGATGACATGGCCAGCAGTCACAGCACATGCAGTGTGGGAAATCCCCATGAAATACATATAACAAACAGAAGACCAGAAATCCCCAAAAGGTCAAATGCTATTTATAGGAGGTTTAGGGTTAAGGTTAGAATTAGGTTTAGGGGCACGAGCTAGGGTTAGTTTTAGGGTTAGATTTTTGGGTTATGGGTAGGGGTTAGGTAAAATACGATTTTGAATGGGACCGAATTGTCTGTCCCCACAAGGTTAGTTATACAAGACTGTGTGTGTGTGCGTGCGTGACAATGTACCAAGCCGCGTGTAAGTGAATCGGGCAGAGCTTGGCGCCTCGGCTACCTTCTAAAGTGGAAGGATGGATATTCCATGTACCCTGTCAATCTGGGACACTTTGCATAGAAATACTTTGCACAGAAATACACACATACAGGCAGCAGGATTCTCAAAGAGAGAAAAATAGATGGGAGAGGGAATAAGGAGGGGGGGGGAAAGAGTGAGAAACACCTTATAGAGGGACTAAGAGGGAATTGAATGGAGAGAGGTAAGATGTCTGGTTAGACTGTAAACTCTCCTTCCAGACTCACATTAAACATCTCCAATCCAAAATTAAATCTAGAATCTGCTTCCTATTTCGCAACAAAGCATCCTTCACTCATGCTGCCAAACATACCCTCGTAAAACTGACTATCCTACCGATCCTCGACTTTGGAGATGTCATTTACAAAATAGCCTCCAACACTCTACTCAGCAAATTGGATGCAGTCTATCACAGTGCCACCAGTTTTGTCGCCAAAGCACCATGTACTACCCGCCACTGTGACCTGTATGCTCTCGTTGGCTGGCCCTCGCTTCATACTCATCGCCAAACCCACTGGCTCCAGGTCATCTACAACAAGTCTCTGCAAGGTAAAGCCCCGCCTTATCTCAGCTCACTGGTCACCATAGCAGCACCCACCCGTAGCACGCGCTCAAGCAGGTATCACTCACTGGTCACCCCCAAAGCCAATTCTTCCTTTGGCCGCCTCTCCTTCCAGTTCTCTGCTGCCAATGACTGGAACGAACTGCAAAAATCTCTGAAGCTGGAGACTCATATCTCCCTCACTAGCTTTAAGCACCAGCTGTCAGAGGAGCTCACAGATCACTGCACCTGTACATAGCCAATCTGTAAACAGCCCATCTATCTACATACCTCAACCCCATACTGTATTTATTTATTTATTTATTTATCTATCTTGCTCCTTTGCACCCCAGTATCTCTACTTGCACATTCATCTTCTGCACATCTACCATTCCAGTGTTGAATTGCTATATTGTAATTACTTTGCCACCATGGCCTATTTATTGCCTTACCTCTCTTATCCTACCTCATTTGCACATGCTGTATGTAGATTTTTCTACTGTATTATTGATTGTATGTTTGTTTATTCCATGTGTAACTGTGTGTTGTTGTGTGTCAAACTGCTTTGCTTTATCTTGGCCAGGTCTCAGTTGCAAATAAGAACTTGTTTTCAACTAGTCTACCTGGTTAAATAAAAAATAAATAAAATAAATAAAAAGAGGGATAGAAGAGGGACAGAGAGACAGAGAGAGAGAAGGATTCAGCTCGTTTGGGTATAATAGAACACTCGTAAGAGTTTGTCTAGCGTGATATGAATCAGGAGTCCAAGACCCCCTCAGTGGCTTGGCACCCTCATGGCATTGTTAGTACCCCCCTAACAGTGCCCGAGGGTCTGCCCTATGGAGTACTGTGACGTCACACCACTTACATCACATCTTGAAATCCAGCATGACAGCAACAGTTGACATCAGTTACTGTACTTAGAATGAACGTTTCCTTCTTTGGGTAGACGCACACACACACTCCAATATTTACGGGCTCAACCAAATGTATAGCATAGTATGGCATAAAGAGACCAATCTATGACATAGGAAATAGACAGAGACAGGAAAAGTGTTTGTGTGAGGGACCAACCGAGGAAACCGAGGTCGTTCCGTTCATGTGTCTTCAAATAAGCACAACTCCGCCGCTCCGCTCCCCTACAACAAATCCAAGTGCAGCCCTGAGGACATGCCACCAATCAAGAAACAGCTAGAGGATTTACAGCAAATCAGTGAACAGCTTTAGGAGAGCCAACCAACCAGAGATTCAAAGCCAAAATCTTATGAGTTGGACCGGTAATTGGAAGCTGCAAGTTAAACTAATGTTCATTTCTCCATGTGTGACACGGAGATAATGTATGTGTGGTAATGCTGCGATGGCGCATCAGTTTGAAGGACAACATTATGCGTGTCTGTATCTGTCTGTGTGTGGCTGAATCTGAATGAGAGAGAGAGCGAGAGAGAGAAAGAAAGCGAGAGAGAGAGCGAGAGAGAGAAAGAAAGCGAGAGAGAGAGCGAGAGAGAGAGAGAAAGCTTGAGAGAGAGAGAAAGCGAGAGAGAGAGAGAGAGAGCGAGAGAGAGAAAGAAAGCGAGAGAGAGAGAGCGAGAGAGAGAAAGCGAGAGAGAGAGAGAGAAAGCTTGAGAGAGAGAGAGAGAAAGCGAGAGAGAGAGAGAGAGAGAGAGAGAGAGAAAGCGAGAGAGAGAGAAAGAGAGAGAGAGAGAGAGAAAGCGAGAGAGAGAGAAAGCGAGAGAGAGAGAGAGAAAGCGAGAGAGAGAGAGAGAGAAAGCGAGAGAGAGAGAAAGAGAGAGAGAGAGAGAGAAAGCGAGAGAGAGAGAGAGAGAGAGAGAGAAAGCGAGAGAGAGAGCGAGAGAAAGCGAGAGAGAGAGCGAGAGAGAGAGAAAGCGAGAGAGTGGGAGAGAGAGAGAAAGCGAGAGAGTGGGAGCGAGAGAGAGCGAGAGAGAGAGAGAGAGAGAGAAAGCGAGAGAGAGAGAGAGAGAAAGCGAGAAAGCGAGAGAGAGGGAGAGAGAAAGCGAGAGAGAGAGAGAAAGCGAGAGAGAGAGAGAAAGCGAGAGAGAGAGAGAGAGAGAGAGAGAGAGAGAGAGAGAGAGAGAGAGAGAGAGAGAGAGAGAGAGAGAGAGAGAGAGAGAGAGAGAGAGAGAGAGAGAGAGAGAAAGCGAGAGAGAGTGGGAGAGGATGTGAAACAGTGCATTCAATCAGCTTTAACTGGAGAGAGGCAGAAAGGCAGAAATCCCATATCTCTTCCATTTCATTACTCTGCAAGGGGTGGAGGATGGTTTGGAGGAGGGGATGATGGGGGATGGGCGGTGGTCACAGTGGAGGAAAGAGGAAAAGAGAGGTATTTAGGGTGAAGGACGTGGGAAGGGTTGCCTCTCCACTGCTTAATGTTCTGAGTCATCATTTAGACCAAAGGGCATCTGATTCAATTAAACTTGAACTCCCAAAATAAACTCTCGGATTCGCTCTCTTTCATCTCTCTTGGTTTCTCACGCTTCTGTCACACACAGACACACACACACTCTCGCACTCCCGCTTCGCTGTTCGGTAATCAACTGTCAAGGTAATACCGCGGCATAATTAGTGAAAGTGGTACAGTTGATAGAATGTTAATCTGCTGATAGAATCCTCATATTTAGACCCGGTTCTGGTCAGGGCTGAGATGCATCTCTCTGTTTATAGAAATAAACCTGCTGTTATCATTGACTCTCTCTCCATCCACAACTGCCCTCTATCTCTAACTGCCCACTCACTCCCCCTCTCTCTACCCTCCCTCTGCACATCCCACGACACTGCATCTGCGAGCCCAGTGGAATGTGCGGCGGGTCAGATGAATCCCGACAATATCTCTGTAACAGACAGTTGTGAGCTCCGGTTCCAAAACAGGCCCAACGCACCAGTGTGGCGTGAAGAGACAATGTGCAAAACGGATCTCGTTAACTCTCCATACATCAGGTTACTTCGACTTGGTGCATGAAGTGTGGAATAATAACCGTCTCTCTCTCTCTCTGACTCTCTCCTCAGAATCCACATCGTTTTTTTTTTTACCCTAACACTATACAGCTAACTCAAACTGTGATGATTAGTTGACTATTTTAATCAGCTGTGTAGTGTTAGCGTGCATCCTTTGGGGTCCCGAGCACCGAGTTTGGGAAACGCTGCTGTAGCTGCTGTAGCTGCTGTATCATCATGAATCAGACAAAATATGAAGGAGGAAAACAAATGAAAAGGTGAGGCAGGCAGAGAGAGAGAAAACAATGAAGCAGGCAGAGAGAGAGAGAGAAAACAATGAGGCAGGCAGAGAGAGAGAAAACAATGAAGCAGGCAGAGAGAGAGAAAACAATGAGGCAGGCAGAGAGAGAGAAAACAATGAGGCAGGCAGAGAGAGAGAAAACAATGGAGGCAGGCAGAGAGAGAAAACAATGAGGCAGGCAGAGAGAGAGAAAACAATGAGGCAGGCAGAGAGAGAGAAAACAATGAGGCAGGCAGAGAGAGAGAAAACAATGAGGCAGGCAGAGAGAGAGAAAACAATGAGGCAGGCAGAGAGAGAGAAAACAATGAGGCAGGCAGAGAGTAGGGGAAAACAATGAGGCAGGCAGAGAGAGAGAAAACAATGAGGCAGGCAGAGAGAGAGAAAACAATGAGGCAGGCAGAGAGTAGGGGAAAACAATGAGGCAGGCAGAGAGTAGGGGAAAACAATGAGGCAGGCAGAGAGAGAGAAAACAATGAGGCAGGCAGAGAGAGAGAAAACAATGAGGCAGGCAGAGAGTAGGGGAAAACAATGAGGCAGGCAGAGAGAGAGAAAACAATGAGGCAGGCAGAGAGAGAGAAAACAATGAGGCAGGCAGAGAGTAGGGGAAAACAATGAGGCAGCAGGGTGAAATCAAAAAAAAATGGAGAGGGAGAATAACGAGTGGAAGAGAACTAGAAGATAGAGAAGGAAGAGAGAGAGAGAGTAAATGTCTGCAATGAACAAGACTAAAATAAGTGAAAGTAATCCTGTATGGTCACATTATGCAGGTCAGAGGGCACATTGAGTGTCTCTCGGCAGACCGTCTCCAGGCAATGGACAATCAGACTACAACCCCCTCCATGTGATGTAGCTAACAGGCGTGCGCTAGGTAACTAACACCACAATGATGTACTGTATATCAACCCTGGATTGCTGATGCTATGCATTGGCCATTGAGTCTTTGAAGCCACTGGTCGGTTCTATCGGGTACTCCCCATTAGAGTCAATCCTCCATAGGAATGAATGGAATTCTACAGTATTTCAATGAGTACAAAATAACATGTATTTAAGTATGTTGTACCTCTTAAAATCTTGTACATCTTAATTTTTATTTTTTTAGCTCACAATTTAAAGTATGCATTAAGGTATCTGTAATAAATAAATGTGGCAAAAATGTTATGTAGACATTAAAAGTCTATAACTTCCAAATATTTGTACAATGGAGGCACAGTAGCATCGACATAGCGCCCCCTATCAGTCATCCAGTGTGCATATCATTGGTTCACACTAGTTATTGTGATGATCATTGCACGTCTCATAGGCCAGACTGGAACTGTACTATTCCTTAAAGTGTCAAACGCATATCCTATCCTGCCTTCGAGGACTTGTTCATTCTCGTCTCCTGGGACAAATTTGATCTAGTGCCAAATCCTTAACAAACCCCTAGACGTATCACTGGAAGGGTTACTGATCTGAGGATTTTAACATTCTCACCACCATCGGTCAATTGTACACAAGGTCCAACCCGAAATTTGATTTCAGCTTTTAACCCAACCCTTCTGAAAGACACCTGTTGAGAGGTGCGGGGGACTGCCACACTGGGAGCGGTCGTTGGCAGTTAAGGGCCTTGCTTAAGGGCACAACTGCATGTAGGATTTCATACCAGCAACCCTCCTGTTGCCAGCTCACTTGGCGTTAGATTTGTCCCCCTTCGGACCCGAGATTTGATACCAGAAACCGTCCGGTTGCTCGGCCCTTCAAATGAGACCCATCCCCTCTGTAAAATAAATCATGCCTTACAAAGAACAGTGACGCCACCTGTTGGCAGTATGCAGTCATTACGGTTGAAGCACAAATACAGAAAGCCAGTCATCTATTGGAGAGAAGAAACACAGAACTACTAACAGCTAAAAGCAGCAGGTGGTCCGTGGGGTAAAGAAATCACCTTCCCGGTGTTGACAAGCATGGAAAATCGTCGGGAAATTGACGGACCGCGTTCCGTGGTGAGAGGCGATACGACGCCTAGCCTCTACTTTGGAAGTTCACTCTGCCATCGTTTGCTCTGGCGTTTCCGCTCTACATGAACCAGACAGCAGACTGATCAGTGTATCATGTCTTTTATTAATTAACCACCACGTAAAGTCTAACATCCAGAACAGACTAATCAATCCAGCACAATCAAACCCAACTGCATCACATCTCATAATTCATTTTTAAAAAACGGTCCAAAAATGTGATTTAAAAAAAAAAAAAAAAAAAGTTCATATCAAGCCTTTTATTTGGTATACAGATATTCATATATTTATACAGTATATAACACATGTGCCACTGCAAAGTCAGACAAACTAATCATCTTTTAAGGAACAAAAATAAAGATAAAAATAATGAGAAACTTCAGAGGAATACAGTGAAGCGTGTCGTCGTGGTAACAATGACCAACAGGAATGATGAGGTAAACTGCCAGGCAGAGAAACTAAACAAAAAGCAACTAGTTCAGGCTACAGAGAGGCAGCGGAGTGGCATGGGCCCTTAAGTGTCAGCTACATGTGGATACCCAAGTCTAAACACACAAATACATGATCGGAGACTAACTAAAAATACAGTCTCTCATACACACAAACCCAACGCTGGCACATACCAGCGGACAGGAATCATACGTGTGGACATTGGCTTGTGCGCACACACCCACCCACCCTCCAGCGGGTTCAGCTGAGGGACATCCAGAGCTAGAGAGACACAAGGGGGGGGGGGGGGGGGGGGCTTGACCAGAGGGAATGGAGTGTGAGGATGAAGAGGACAGAAGGGAAAGAGGGCTAAAGGAGAGATGGAGGGCAGAGTTAGAGGAGGCTGAAACACTTCAAAAAGAGATTGAAAGTGGAGTGAGGGGCAGTAGTTACAGGAGGAAAAGAGATGCAGGGGAGGGATGGGGGGCAGGGGAGGGATGGGGGGGGGCAGTGCTAAAACTGTTTGACAGTCAGAGTGGTTGTCTCCCCCTGGTGGTCACTCTGAGTCTCGCTGGACCTCAGAGGCATCAGCCCGACAGATGGGACACGTCCTGTTAGCCTGGAGCAAGAGACAACCAGAGAGGGAGACATAGTCCGTTAACATGCAGGGATGACTTGATCATTACAGGAGAACTTCAGATTTTATATATATATATATTTATTTATTAAGAGGGCGCTTCAGTTGGATCAAGAACTAGGTATGAAGACAGAAGATGTTTCACAGTATTTAGAAACGTGTGTTTGCCAACTACACAGAAAGAAACGTTAAAAGCAACATGAAAAAATATATATTTCGCCAACCTTGGCTTTATACCTGTTCAGATAACACTCCAGCTGGAGTGTTGTTACCAACTCAGAAGTAAACTGAACAAAAATATTAACGCAACATGCAAAAATGTTAAGAGTTAACTGAGTTACAGTTCATAAGGAAATTGGAAGAAATTCATTAGGCCCTAATCGATGTATTTCACATGACTTGGTATACAGATAGCTTAAAAAATATAAAAAAAGGGCCGTGGATCAGGAGTCCAGTCAGTAACTGGTGCGACCATCGTTTACCTCAGGCAGCGCGATACATCTCCTTCGCATCGAGTTGATTGTGGCCTGTGGAATGTTGTCCAACTCTTCAAATGTTGTGAAAGGTTGCTGGATATTGGCGGGAACTGGAACACGGTCATACGCGTTGATCCAGAGCATGGAAGAGCTGACACCTTTTTCAGCTTCCAGGAATGGTGTACAGGTCCTTGCGACACGGGGCCTTGCATTACCGTGCTGAAACATGAGGTGATGGCGGCAGATGAATGGCACGACAACGAGCCTCAGGATCTCAGCACGGTATCTCTGTGCTTTCAAGTTGTCATCGATAAAATCCAATTGTGTTTATTCTCCGGATGTGGAGGTCCTGGGATGGCGTAGACGTGGTCTGCGGTTGCGAGGCCGGGTGGACGTACTGCCAAATTCTCAAAAACGATGTTGGAGGCAGATGATGGTAGAGAAATTAACATTAAATTATCTGGCAACAGCTCTGGCGGACATTCCTGCAGTCAGCACGCCAATTGCACGCTCCCTCAAAACTTGAGACAGCTGTGGCATTGTGTTGTGTGACAAAACAGCACACTTTAGAGCTGACTTTTATTGTCCCCAGCACAAGATGCACCTGTCTAATGATCATACTGATTAATCAGCTTCTTGATATGCCACACGTGACAGGTGGATGGATTATCTTGGCAAAGAAGAAGTGGTCACTAACAGGGACGTAAACAAACGTATCTCTCTCCAATTTTAGAGCAGATGCTTTTTGTGCGTGTGGAACATTTCTGGGATCATTTATTTCAGCTCATGAAACATGGGACCGACACTTTACATGTTGCGTTTATATTTTTGTTCAGTGTAGTTGATTGTGCTTCGTGAAATACTAGAGCGTGAGACTCACCCGGAGCCACTTGTCGACACACTTCCCGTGAAACTCATGACTGCAGGGCAGAACTCGCAGCAGCTGACGAGACTCAAAGTCACTCATACACACCACACACCTGCAACACAACGTCATTACAACATTTCAACAAAACCACCAGCTGTATACTCGGCGAGGAGGATAGCATCATCGGTTCTGGTAGGTCCAGGGGAAGTACTCACAGCGTCTGTTCTGATTGGTGGTTGTTGGGGTTGAACCTATAGGAAGGCAGCTGCTCGATGTCTCCCTTAGTCAGTCCTCTGAGTTTGGCCTCTCCCAGACGCTCGGCCAGGTTGAGAAGAGCCTCGTAGTTCTCCACCTCGCCGTCATCTACGTCCAGCTCCAGGCTGATGGCAGGGCCTGTAGGCTGGACTGGCAGCATAGAGCTGACAGACAGGGAGAGAAACTCACTTAACTACAGACACTGCGCATACACAGCTCATGTGACAGAGTACAAAAGAGCTCGACTGTATTCGCACAAATACGCTATGCCATAAGAGTCGGCTACTTCCAACCAATAGGGCAGAGTCTCCTGATTATCTAAGCTACAACACCCATGAGGTAGAGCTAGAGATGAATGATGACTTACAGGAAGTAAGGCAGGAAACTGGGGTGGTAAGGCGAGGGTGGCAGTGGCTGCTGCGAGCGGTAGCGTCGTCCTGGGATACGCCGTGGCATGAAGTTAGGATACGACTGAAAGAGAAGGGAGAAATAATTACTGGATTTCATATGACCAACTGAAAAAACATCCAACACAGGCCTTTTAAATAAGTTACAAGATAATGATGCAACAATCCCTCTGGTGTTGCATGAAAGGGTTACAAGGTAATGAGCAGAGGCAAGAGACACTCACCACTCCAAAGAACTCCTGTGGCAGAGGCTCATGGGAGAGGAAATGGAGCTGAGTGGAGTGGGGGGACAGGCCGGGGTGGGCCGCAGGGGGGTAGTGTAGACCCGCCCCTAACGACAAGTGCTCCCCCAACAGCTCCACGTCATTCTCTATCCTCTGTAACGGCTAGGGTAAAAAGAGCGAGAGAGATGTCATTAATGAGCTTCAAATGGCTTGTAATGCTAGACTGAACACACGCGTGTGCGCGCTCCCCCCCCATTTTGTAAAACCCTAGCGCCACTCACCGATCTGGCCTGCTGTGTGGGGTAGGATCCAAACTGTCCGGGCTGGGGGATGTGAGGGGGATGGTGGGCCAGGTGGGGAGGGGGCAGGAGAAAGGTGGGGTCACTGGAAAGCAGAGAGGGGAACGGGTAGGGCATGGGCAGATGTTGCACAGAGCACGTCTGCAGAACCTGAGAGAGAGAGCGAGAAATACCATATTACATTATGATTTCATCTCTCCTCTATACAAAGTGCATATGTTGCAGATGTTATAGCAAGTGCAGTAAAATGCTGGTGTGTGTTACTAGCTCCTAACAGGACAGTAAAATGCTTGTGCTGGTGTGTGTGTTACTAGCTCCTAACAGGGCAGTAAAATGCTGGTGGGTGTGTTACTAGCTCCTAACAGGGCTGCAAAATGCTGGTGGGTGTGTTACTAGCTCCTAACAGGGCTGCAAAATGCTGGTGGGTGTGTTACTAGCTCCTAACAGGGCAGTAAAAATGCTGGTGGGTGTGTTACTAGCTCCTAACAGAGCAGTAAAATTGCTGGTGGGTGTGTTACTAGCTCCTAACAGAGCAGTAAAATTGCTGGTGGGTGTGTTACTAGCTCCTAACAGGGCAGTAAAATGCTGGTGGGTGTGTTACTAGCTCCTAACAGGGCAGTAAAAATGCTGGTGGGTGTGTTACTAGCTCCTAACAGAGCAGTAAAATTGCTGGTGGGTGTGTTACTAGCTCCTAACCAATCCAAACATGACCAGTAACCCAAATGCAATCTATGAGTACATGCACCAAACATATATACTAGGAATGATATGCACAGCAGTAGATCTACTACAGTGAGCTGTCTAGAATCCAGGATAAATACAGTGGAGAAACAGTAAAGGAACCGGTCCTGAGTAGATACACAAAAGGCTCCAATTATTGACACCCACGACAAAGCTGCATTACGTACTCATGGATATGAACACACATACTGATGGAAAACAGGGTGGGAAGGAGGTACAGTGCCTTCAGGAAGTTCACCCCCCTTGACCTTTTCCCACATCGTCACTGGCCTACACACAAAACCCCATAATGTCAAAGTGGAATTTTTTTCACATTCTTTTTTTTGGAATTCATAAAAAATGAAAATACAACAAATTGTCTTGAGTCAATAACTATTCAACCCTTTTGTTTTGGCAAGCTTACATAAAAAGGTCATGAGTAAAATTGTGTGTTAAGAATTCACATAAGTTGCATGAACTCACTGTGTGCAATAGTGTTGAACATGATTGTTGTATTACTACCTCATCTCTGTAACCCACATACACCGATAATTGTGAGGTCCCTCAGTTTGAGCAGTGAATTTCAAACAGAAATTCAACCACAAAGACCAGGGAGGTTTTCCAATGCCTCGCAAAGGGCACCTATTGGTAGATGGGTAAAACATAATAAAAAAGTAGCCATTGAATATCCCTTTGAGCATAGTGAAGTTTTTAATTACACTTTGGATGGTGCTGCAACACACCCAATCACGACAAAGACACAGGCGTCCTTCCTAACTCAGCTCCCGGAGAGGTAGGAAACCATTCAGCGATTTCACCATGAGGCCAATGGTGATTTTAAAACAGTTAGAGTTTAATGGCTGTGATAGGAGAAAACTGAGGATGGATCAACATTGTAGATACTCCACAATACTAACCTAAATGAGTGAAAAAGAAGCCTGTACAGAATAAACATGTTCCAAAACATGCATTGTTTGCAACAAGACAATAAAGCAGTGGTTCCCAAACATTTTATAGTCCCGTACTCCTTCAAACATTCAACCTCCAGCTGCGTACCCCCTTTAGCACCAGGGTCAGCATACTCAAACGTTTTTTTTTGCCATCATTGTAAGCCTGCCACACACACACACAAACAATACATTCATTAAACATAAGAATGAGTGAGTTTGTCACAACCCGGTAACAAAGGGCTCTTATAGGACCAGGGCACAAATAATATAATAATCAATAATTTTGCTCTTTATTTAACTTTCTTACATAAAACCTTATTTGTTCATCAAATTGTGAATAACTCCACACAGGTTAATGGGAAGTGTGTGCTTGAAAGGAAGCACATCATTCTGCAATGTTGGGTTGTATTGGAGAGTCTCAGTCACAAATCATTTCCCACACAGTCCGTGCCTGTATTTTGTGTTCATGCTAGCGAGGGCCGAGAATCCATTCTCACATAGGTACGTGGTTGCAAAGGGCATCAGTGTCTTAAAAGCGCGATTTGCCAAGGCAGGATAGCGCAGCCCTATCCAGAAATCTGGCAGTGGCTTCAATTGAATTGAAATCATTCACAGAAGCGCTTGTTGCAATTTTGATGAGGCTCTCTTGTTCAGATATCGATAAGTGGACTGGAGGCAGGGCATGAAAGGGATAACGAATCCAGTTTGTGTGGTCCGTTTCGAGAAAGTACCTGCGTAATTACACACCCAACTCACTCAGGTGTTTCGCTATATCACATTTGACATTGTCCCTAAGCTTGAGTTCATATGCATACAAAAAAAAACATACAATGATGGAAAGACCTGTGTGTTGTCCTTCTTAATGCAGACAGAAAAGAGCTCCAACTTCTTAATAATTGCCTCAATTTTGTCCCGCACGTTGAATATAGTTGTGGAGAGTCCCTGTAAATCCTAGATTCAGATCATTCGAGAAAAATTGGTCGCCCTGATAGGCCAGTCATGTGAGAAAAAAAAAAATCGGCACCATGCAAGTGGTCAGACAAGTCAAAATTGTGGTCAGTATAGGAGGACTTTAACCTCGTCTCTCAATTTTAAAAAGTGTCAATACTTTGCCCCTTGACAACCAACATCTCAGCACCCCCAGCAGCAACTTGCCCAAGCCCCACCCCTGCTTCTCCTTCACCCAAATCCAGACAGCCGATGTTCTGAAAGAGCTGCAAAATCTGGACCCCTACAAATCAACTGGGCTAGACAATCTGGACCCTCTTTTAAAATTATTTGCAGATATTGTTGCAACCCCTATTACAAGCCTATTTAACCTCTTTCGTATCGTCTGAGATCCCCAAAGATTGGAAAGCTGCAGCGGTCATCTCCCTCTTCAAAAGGGAGAGACACTCTAGACCCAAACTGTTATAGACCTATATCCATCCTGCCCTGCCTTTCTAAAGTCCTCGAAAGCCAAATTAACAAACAGATCACCGAACATTTTGAATCCCACCGTACCTTCTCCGCTATGCAATCTGGTTTCCGAGCGTGTCATGAGTGCACTTCAGCCACGTTCAAGGTCCTAAACGATATCATAACCGCTATAGATAAAAGACGATACTCTGCAGCCGTATTCATTGAACTGGCCAAGGTTTTCGACTCTGTCAATCACCACATTCTTATTGGCAGACTCAATAGCCTTGGTTTCTCTAATGACTGCCTCGCCAGGTTCACCAACTACTTATCAGATAGAGATCAGTGTGTCAAATCGGAAGGCTTGTTGTCCGGACCTCTGGCAGTCTATGGGGGTGCCACAGGGTTCAATTCTCAGGCCAACTCTTTTCTCTGTAAACATCAATGATGTCGTTCTTGCTGCTGGTGATTCTCTGATCCATCTATGCAGACGACACCATTCTGTATACATCTGTCCCTTCTTTGGACACTGTTAACTAACCTCCAAACGAGCCTTAACACCATACAACACTCCTTCCGTGGCCTCCAACTGCTCTTAAATGCAAGTAAAACTAAATGCATTCTCTTCAACCGATTGCTGCCCGCACCCGCCCGCCCGGCATCACTAAATGGAAGGTTTTGACTTATAATATATGGATAACTACAAATACCGAGGTGTCTGGTTAGACTAAACTCTCCTTCCAGACTCACATTAAACATCTCCAATCCAAAATTAAATCTAGAATCGGCTTCCTATTTCGCAACAAAGCATCCTTCACTCATGCTGCCAAACATACCCTTGTAGAACTGACTATCCTACCAATCTTTGACTTCGGCGTTGTCATTTATAAAATAGCCTCCAATACTCTACTCAGCAAATTGGATGCAGTCTATCACAGTGCCATCCGTTTTGTCACCAAAGCCCCATATACTACCCACCACTGCAACCTGTATGCTCTCGTTGGCTGGCCCTCACTACATATTTGTCGCCAAACCCACTGGCTCCAGGTCATCTATAAGTCTTTGCTAGGTAAAGCCCCGCCTTCTCATCTCACCATAGCAACACCCACCCGTAGCATGTGCTCCAGCAGGTTTATTTCACTGGTCATCCCCAAAGCCAACAGTTCCTTTGGTTGCTTTTCCTTCCAGTTCTCTGCTGCCAATGACTGGAACGAATTGCAGAAAAAAAAGAAAATCTGACACTTGAGTCTTATATCTCCCTCTAACTTTAAAGCATCAGCTGTCAGAGCAGCTTACCGATCACTGTACCTGTACACAGCCAATCTATAAATAGCACACCCAACTACCTCCTCCCCATATTATTACTTACACTCTTGCACCCAAGTATCTCTACTTGCACATCTATCACTCCAGTATTAATGCTAAATTGTAATTATTTCACCTCTATGGCCTATTTATTTGCACACACTGTACATAGATTTTTCGATTGTGTTATGTTTGTTTGTGTGTAACTGTGTTCTTGTCGTCGCACTGCTTTGCTTTATCTTGGCCCGGTCGCAGTTGTAAATGAGAACTTGTTCTCAACTTGCTTACCTGGTTAAATAAAAGGTTAAATAAAAAAATATGTAGAATAAAAACAACGTACAGAAGTGCGCTGGAAAAGCGTTACATGGTCGCTGCCCATATCACTGCATGGTGCAGAAGATTCACGAGAGTTCAGGGGCCTTGCTTTAACAAAGTCCTCTTCGGTGGATGCTGCAGTGTACCCAAGTGGCCTCGGGAGCAACTGCTTGCACGCGCGTTACCACTCCACTAGGTCATCCTGTCATGGCTTTTGCGCCATCAGTACAGATACCAATACATCTTGCCACCAAAGTCCATTTAATGTCACAAAGCTGTCCAGTAGAAATATCATATATATATATATATCATGTTATCCTGGCTTCCAGAAGAGGATGTCTTCCTTAATTGACCCGCCATAAATGTAACAGACGTACCAGGAGCTGTGCCAGGCCCACCACGTCTGTTGACTAATCCAGCTGTAACGCATACAATTCACTGGCTTGTATGCGAAGCAGTAATTGTTTCAAAACATCTCCTGCCATGTCACTGATGGGTTATGAAAGTGTTGTTTGATGAAGACATTGTCTGTATAGTTTTGGCCTTTACCCCCAGCATTGTCCCAGCAGCAGCAAGAATGAAGTCCTCAACAACAGTATTTGGCTTGCCCGTCGTAGCCAATTGGTAGCTCACCATATAAGACGTTTCTAGCCCCTTCACATTAATGGTATCTGTTGCTTTTATACATGTCTTACTACTCAAAAGTAGTCTTTATTCTATATTTTCAAGCAAAGTAGTGGCTGCATCATGTTATGGGTATGCTTGTAATCATTAAGGAGTGGTAAGTTTTCCAGGAAAACCTGCTTCAGTCTGCTTTCCACCAGACACTGGGAGATTAATTGTATTGTTCTGTTAAAAGGTCAAGGCCAAATCTACACTGGAGTTGCTTACCAAGAAGACAATGTTTGACTGGTAGAGTTCATTTTGACTTAAATCTACTTGAAAATCCCTGTCAAGATCTGAAAATTGTCTAGCAATGATCAACAATCATTTTGACAGAGCTTAAAGAATAATGGGCAAATATTGCACAATCCAGGTATGGAAAGCTCTTAGACTCAACCAGAAAGACTCAAAGCAGTGATTTATGCCAAAGGTGCTTCTACAAAGTATTGGCTCGGGTGTGAATACTTATGCAAATTAGATATTTATGCATTTTCAATATAATAATAATAATCATATTTCTAAAAACATGTTTTCACTTTGTTATTATGGGGTATTGTGTGTAGATGGGTGAATTATTTTGTGTTAATTTTGCAATCGGGCTGTAACAACAAAATGTGGAATAAATCAAGGGGTATAAATAATTTCTGAAGGCACTGTACATGAAGTAGGCATACGATCAGTGTCAAGAGTATCAAAGAGATACACAAGTCAGACAGTCAGGCTAGTTGAACTCACAGATGGAGGGACACTGCAGACAGGGTAGTGCTGCCCACTAAAGACCACCGAGCATGCTGGGAGCTGCTGGGGGGCCGAGTGGGAGGGCAGGCCGGGGGGGCCGCCAGGGGGAGAGACTGGGTACGACACCTGAGCAGAAGTCAAAGGTCAGAGTTCAAACAACCACACTACCTGAACTCCCACGTAGAAGGATTAAGGATTACCCTAATCAAATTCAATAATGCTTTATTGACAACTGTAAAAAGCAGCTTCCTGTTTCCTCACTGACCTGGTCATGGAGGTCCAGCACCATACTGCTCTGCTGCTGAGGGGGGTGAGGCTGGGGGTGAGGGTGCATCAGCCTGGGGGACAGGTTAGCAGGGTGGTGGAGGGGGCGAGGGGACAGGTTGGGGGGGTGGTAGGGGCGTTCCTCAGGCTGGTTATAGGGGTAACTCTGAGGGGGGACGGGGTGGCGGTAGTTCTCATCCTGAAGCCCTGCTGAGAGGCTGTGGTGGGGGTGATGGTGCGGGTTGTGGTAATGGTGGTGGTAGTGGTGGTGATGAGGGTGGGGGGGGTGGTGGTGGGGGAGACGGTCACGGCGGCCTCGCTGGCGTCTCATTGGAGGACTGGGGGGGGAGAGAGAAATTCAGATGTCAGTCTCTTTCTACCAAACATCCTCATCACAACAGATGATGTCCTGAGGAAAAATTACTCTACAATGATGCTGAACCAATTGTAACATTTAACACACACACACACACACACACACACACACACACACACACACACACACACACTTACCTGCGGCGGTTGCGGACAGGAGTGTGGCATCGCTCTGGCATGTAGTGTGGGTGTGGTCTGCGACTGGGTGGGGGTGGGGCCCAGGTAGTGGGGGTGTGGGGTAGCTCCCAGGGACGAATGGGAGAAGATGGGGTGGGGGGAGGGGCAGAGCTTAGATCTATCATAGACTGCTGGGAAAGACGCTGTCGCTTAGGGCTAGGACTGTCCTCCATCTACAGAGAGAGAGCGAGAGAGGATACTTTTTTTTAAAAGTAGAACCGACAGAACTACTTTGCAGATATTAAAACAGAATTATACATCAAAAACACCAAATTCACAATTTTATGAACAAAACGCAAATTCATAAGGTTTAAAAAATATGGAATTTTTAGCAAAATAGGACCTGACGCAGAGTAGGGTACTGTTGGCAGAATAGATGGATGCAGTTTAATAAAAATGCACCATTACATTTCTTGGTAGTCCAACAAAAATTGCTCTCTGGTCATAAATCACAGCTGGTACATTGTTTGCTGCTTACAGCCATTCATACAGATACACGGTTTCAGGTAAATCAATATTTGACAACAACAAAAAAAATAAGGCAAAATGAAGGCCAATACAATCAAACAAGCGGGGGCATCACAAGTCTATCATAACGTGGCTAATAGGCTAGCTTATCTATTCATGTAGCCATTTATTTAGTAAGCTAAAAGCACAGAGGCAAGCAAGCTAACTGTTGGAAGGATGTCAAGTCACCAATGAGTGGGTGAGTGGCCAACTTCCCCCATTTTTCAATGGCTGCAGCTAAAGATATTGGTGTCATTTGGTTAGCTAGCAAGAAATGTGAATCATTTGGCTAGTTAGCTAGGCTGAACTTAAAAACGACGTATCCATAGTTCGCATATCTCTCGGTTGTAAAATGTATTTGGCATCGATCAAACGGGCTGGAAAGTTCCCATTGAGTTGTCAAAACCTGGGTTGGGACAGGCATGCATTGGCAGGCAGGCTACTATTATTCCCCATAATTTATCAGTGCAATTTTGACAGCCAAATACAAGCTGAGAAAGTTTGAGTGGGTTTGTCCACTGTTAGCGTTAGATTTAACCTCATCTTGTTCTGGCTAACAGTTGTTGATCTAATAGTCAAAGGGAGGAAATCCCTTCCTGTTCATGGTTTGATCAATAGGACTGTACATTTCCCAAATGGAAGACTCTGTGGTATTTACATACAGTACCAGTCAAAAGCGGACACCTACTCATCCAAGGGTTTCTTTATTTTTTACATTGTAGAATAATAGTGAAGACATCAAAACTATATGGAACCATGTAGTAAGCAAAAAAGTGTTAAAACAAAATAGATTTTATGTTTGTGGTTCATCAAAGTAGCCACCCTTTGCCTTTGACAGCTTTGCATTCTCTCAACCAGCTTCACCTGGAATGCTTTGAGAATATATGCTGAGCACTTGTTGGCTGCTTTTCCTTCACTCTGCAGTCCAACTCATCCCAAACCATCTCAATTGGGTTGAGGTTGGGTGATTGTGGAGGCCAGGTCATCTGATTGAGCACTCAATCACTCTCCTTGGTCAAATAGCCCTTACAGAGTCTGGAGGTGTGTTTTGAGTCATTGTCCTGTTAAAAAGAACACAAAGTCCCACTAAGTGCAAACCAGATGGGATGGCGTATCGCTGCAGAATGCTGTGGTAGCCATACGGGTTAAGTATGCCTTGAATTCTAAATAAATCATGACAGTGTTACCAGCAAAGCACCCCACCACCACCTCCTCCATGCTTCAAAGTTGGAACCACACATGCGGAGATCATAAGTTCGTTCACCTCTGCGTCTCAAAGACACAGCGGTTGTAACCAAAAATTTGAGGTTTTGACTCATCAGACCAAGGACAGATGCCCAACGGTCTAATGTCCATCGCTCGTGTTTCTTAGTCCAAGCAAGTCTCTTCTTATTGTTGTCCTTTAGTAGTGGTTTCTTTGCAGCATTTAACCATGAAGGCCTGATTCATACAGTCACCCCTGAACAGTTGATGTTGAGATGTGTGTTACTTGAATTATGAAGCATTTATTTGGGCTGCAATTTCTGAAGCTGGTAACTAATGAACTTATCCTCTGCAGCAGAGGTAACTCTGGGTCTTACCTTCCTGTGGCAGTCCTCATGAGAGCCAGTTTCATCATAGCGCTTGATGGTTTTTGCAACTGCAGTGGAAGAAACTTTCAAAGTTCTTGAAATGTTCCGTATTGACTGACCTTCATGTGTTAAAGTAATGGACTGTCATTTCTATTTGCTTATTTGAGCCGTTCTTGCCATAATATGGACTTTGTATTTTATCAAATAGGGCCATCTTCTTTATACCACCCCTACCCCAACACAACAACTTGGCTCAAACGCATTAAGGAAAGAAATTCCTGAAATTAACAAGGCACACCTGTTAATTTAAATGCATTCCAGGTGACTACCTCATTAAGCTGGTTGACAGAACACCAAGAGTGTGCAAAGCTATCAAGGCAAAGGGTGGAGACTGAAGAATCTTAAATATATTTTGATTTGTTTAACACTTTTTTGCTTACTACATGATTCCATGTGGTATTTCATAGTTTTGATGTCTTAACTATTATTCTTAAACTTGAATGAGTAGGCGCGACCAAACTTTCGACTGGTACTGTATGTGCAAAAATCCAGTCAGGTGTATTTTGTGGCTTTTGGCAAATGCTTTCTAATGATCTAAAGTCGTGCTGTTGCTACTGCCTGTAAACAGTCTAGTTCAAAGTGAGTGATGGCACGCCCTTGTGGCAAATGGCTTATTTGCATATAGGCCTACTGTAGCTCTGATTGGCTATGGTGCTACAATCTGTGTAGCCTGGATAAGACTGCCATTTTTATTTGGTTTTATTTACTGCACTGTCTTAATTGTCCAAATGCACAGACACTTTCCCACTCTATATTGCTATAGAATGTAAACACAAATGCCTTACTCTACATCATTCCCAAACATTCTATGAAAGTTTGACACAGTGAAAATGACCATATCTATGTGCCCTCTAGACAGAACATGTTATAAAAAATGTAAAAGCATCATATTTACATATTTTTTTACAAGATTTCATGCTGCTAAAACACTGTCAGTTCCACGTTAACACCATGCTACAGCATTCCAGCTGTCCTGGTACTAGGTGTAATAGGGAAAGGGAAATATACTCACCTTGTCCCGCTCATCACTGCAGACGTTATCAGGGTGGAAGTGAAGGACACCTATAGGCCAGAGAGAGAATAACAGGAGGGTCAAACCAGGCAGTAGGCTATACAAAGACTCAAACAGACCTGGACGGGCCTGGTTAACATATACAGCAGCAGTCATGCTCCTTTTAACCCTCTCTGCGATTACCATCTGTAGAGAAAGTAGCAGCCCAAATTATATTTAAACTTTGAGGGAACATATACACACTTGGTATAGCTGGATAAAGTCTGCTCAGTCTAGGTCTGAATGTGTCTTAGTGGCTTTGAATGGCCTGGTTTAAAAATCAGACAATGTTCTGTCTTCCACTGACAAGAGGGAGAACCATGCTCTCGACAACGTAACAATCTCTCCGATCTCACATTTAAAACTACCCCCTCTGCTGCCTCACAGACACACTACAATATTACAGACACACACTCCAATCTTTCACAGGCAGATGCCCTTGAACTGTGCTGACGGAGTTTCCTGAAAACCAAAAACACCCCCTCCCCTCTCCCACCCCCAACTAGCCCCCCTCAGTCTCTTCAGAAAAAAAAAAACAGATCGGAGAGCGCTCCTCTCCCAGCGCTCCTCTCCCTGCGACGCCACAGCTCTATGAAGTCGGGGGAGACTGACAGCTCAAAGAAGCGCAGCCAGTGGCAGCAGAACAGAAAAGAGCAGCCAGGCGACTGGCGCTCAGCTCCGACAGGGAGGGACACAGAGATCCAGACACTGAGCCGTGTGATGTGCCACAGGGGAAGGATTGGGCCGGGTTGGGTGACGTTTGCCAGGTTATATGGGCCTTCGTCCTAGTATCTGGGCCTCGGTACAGAAAGGGCACTTATTTGAGCCAGTGGCAGCATGATTCGTACAACCCTGGCTCCAGGATTGAGCCACAAGGCCAAAACATGCAGTCTGTCTGTTCGAGCTCAGACCGAGGGAGAGAAACAGTGGTGAAATGAAGTCCCATATTCAGCACCTCCAAATCCAGTAGACACATTCCCCTGAAAGTAATGTTAAGAGGCGTGACATGCCAAGAGCTCTGCTCACAGCACACTAAACCAAATACGCTGTAACCCACACACACACACAGTATTCAAGAGGCATCTGCTTAGAGCAGGGGAGGAGGATCAAACAGCTGGGAGATACCGAATTTCAGTCATACCCATAAATCCCTCTTTGTAGTGCGTCAGTGTGTGTTGGCAAGTGAGCCTAATGTGTGTAGGTTTGTGTAGCCTAATGTGTGTAGGTTTGTGTAGCCTAATGTGTGTAGGTTTGTGTAGCCTAATGTGTGTAGGTTTGTGTAGCCTAATGTGTGTAGGTTTGTGTAGCCTAATGTGTGTAGGTTTGTGTAGCCTAATGTGTGTAGGTTTGTGTAGCCTAATGTGTGTAGGTTTGTGTAGCCTAATGTGTGTAGGTTTGTGAGCCGCACAAGTGTGGAGCCAGGTGTGTCTGTGCGTGCACATATTCCTCTGTGTGGGTTATTTATTAGGTCCGGATGGCGGGCAGAGCTATTACAAAAGCTCTTCATTAAAAGCTTGCATTCATTCATATGCCTTTCTGCCTCGAGGTAATCCAGTCTGTTCTAATGGTATGTTTCCTCAGAGCAGTGTTTTCATAATCTCCGGCTGTCGGCTGAACAGCCGATAACAGACTCATTGTCAGCCAGCTACTTTTTCCACTTCATAAATTAACTAGGCTTCTTTCCATTTAAAAAGTTTCAATTCGCTAGTCAGAGAAGTCTGTATAGCCTTCTCCTGCTAGAATGAACGATACGCAACTTCTATGGATGAATGATAGGACGGGGCCTGTCAATCACTAAGTCTAGCGATAACAGGGAACCACTGCTGTTTTGTCAGTCTGCTGTCTGTCCCGAATCTCGGCACCCGTGTTATTTTTGTGCGCTGGAGTTGGCTGCAGTCAAATGTATTATTTTTCATGGAGGGAGCGCATGATGCTTCATCTCCTGTGAGAGTGAATTTACACATCCCACATCATTTACGGTTATTTGAGCAAACAGTTTACATTTCAAGAGTTTTTAAAAAAGGTGTAGAACTGACTGAATAAAGTCAATCTCCTATATCCCATTGCTAATCCTAAATCCAGTGGTGGTGGCGATATCGTGCCGGGGGCGGCACAGGGCACCTGCACAAAAAAAAAAAAAAAATAAAAAATAAAAAAAGTTGGAATAGTGACATTTGCATAATCTGTTTTCTATCGCTCATTTGCACGTCATGTTAATGATGTCACCGTAATGGACTGTGGTTCAATTAACCTTGTTGTAGTGGGCGCCCTGATTCTAGTTTGTGAGCTAGGCATGCTACTGCCTGGGATGGTCTCCCACTCAGAAGTACGAGATGGAGGTGGTGGGGGGGGGGGGGGTAGGTTGACTTCAGGTCTCCCCACTGGAAGCCCTAGGTAGAGAGAATCTATCAAATAGCGCACTTCTAACTTAATTAGGGCCAATTTCAAGTTTTCATAACAATCGGAAATCTGTATTTTTGGGCGCCGATTTTGCCGATTAAAAAAAACAAAAATGTTATACCTTTATTTAACTAGGCAAGTCAGTTAAGAAAACATTCTTATTTTCAATGACGGCCTAGGAACGGTGGGTTAACTGCCTTGTTCAGTGGCAGAACGACAGATTTTCACCTTGTCAGCTCGGGGGATACAATCTTGCAACATTACAGTTAACTTGTTCAACGCTCTAACCACCTGCCTCCCGTTGCACTCCACAAGGAGTGCCTGTTGAGCAAATGCAGTAGAAGCCAAGGTAGGTTGCTAGCTAGCATTAAACTTATCTTATAAAAAACAATCAATCAATCATAATCACTAGTTATAACTACACATGGTTGATGATATTACTAGTTTATCTAGAGTGTCCTGCATTGCATATAATCGATGCAACGCTGGGGGATGATTTAACAAAAGCGCATTTGCGAAAAAAGCACAATTGTTGGACGCCTGTGCCTAACCATAAACACCAATGCCTTTCTTAAAATCAATACACAGAAGTATATATTTTTAGACCTGCATATTTAGCTAAAAGAAATCCAGGTTAGCAGGCAATATTAACCAGGTGAAATTGACACTTCTCTTGCGTTCATTGCACACAGAGTCAGGGTATATGCAACAGTTTGGGCAGCCTGGTTCATTGCGAACAAATTTGCCAGAATTGTATGTAATTATGACATAACATTGAAGGTTGTGCAATGTAAAAAATAATATTTAGACTTAGGGATGCCATCCGTTTGATAAAATACCGAATGGTTCCGTATTTCACTGAAATAATAAATGTTTTGTTTTCAAAATGATAGTTTCCGGATTTGACCATATTAATGACCAAAGGCTCGTATTTCTGTGTGTTATAACTAAGTCTATGATTTGATAGAGCAGTCTGACTGAGCGATGGTAGACCGCAGCAGGCTCGTAAGCATTCATTCAAACAGCACTTTCGTGCGCTTTGCCAGCAGCTCTTCGCAAGCACAGCGTTGTTTATGGCTTCAAGCCTATCAGCCTAATGGCTGGTGTAACCGATGTGAAATGGCTAGCTAGTTAGCAGGGTGCGTGCTAATAGCGTTTCAAACATCACTCGCTCTGAGACTTGGAGTAGTTATTCCCCTCTGCAAGGGCCGTGGCTTTTGTGGAGCGATGGGTAACGCTGCTTCGAGTGTGGCTGTTGTCGATGTGTTCCTGGTTCGAGCCCAGGTAGGGGCGAGGAGAGGGACGGAAGCTATACTGTTACACTGGCAATACTATAGTGCCTATAAGAACATCCAATAGTCAAAGGTATATGAAATACAAATGGTACAGAGAGAAATACTCCTATAAATACTATATTAACTACAACCTAAAACCTCCTACCTTGGAATATTGAAGTCTCATGTTAAAAGGAACCACCAACTTTCATATGTTCTCATGTTCTGAGCAAGGAACCCAAACGTTAGCTTTTTTACATGGCACATATTGCACTTTTACTTCTCCAACACTTTGTTTTTGCATTATTTAAACCAAATTGAACATGTTTAATTATTTATTTGAGGCTAAATATATTTTTATTGATGTATTATATTAAAGTTAAAATAAGGATTGTTGTATTTGTCATTATTACAAATTTAAAAAATTAAAATGGCAGATTAATCGGTATTGGCTTTTTTGGTCCTCCAATAATCGGTATCGCCGTTGAAAAATCATAATCGGTCGACCTCTAGTACTAACGCAATTAGTTGTGCAATTTAGTTTGTGTGTTTCTTGTTTGAAGTACAATCGAATGTATGCACTCACTACTGAGTCTCTGGATAAGAGAGTCTGCTAAATGACTAAAATGTAAATTAGAACGTACCAGAGCCAACCAAAATAGAGCTTGTTCTAAAAAGAAAAATGTAATGACGTGCGTCCTCTCTAATGCCCAGGAAGCTCCGGTTCAAAACACCCATTAGACAGCTTTGCAAGCGTAATGTCAAAATACTTTCATTACTCACAAAATAAGGAGTTTCACAAAGCAACCATCTACATTTAGTCCCGTCACAGCCAATATATACATCCCAAAAATGTCTAAATATCTATTTTACAAGCAACCCAAAAATTGCCTCTCCAATGTATTGAGCTGGTACTGTATATGCAGTAATCTATTCTACTGTATTTTAGTCAATGCCACTCCGACATTGCTCATCCTAATATTTGAATATTTCTTAAAAATTATTTTACTTTTAGATGTCAATCAAATCAAATGTATTTATATAGCCCTTCTTACATCAGCTGATATCTCAAAGTGCTGTACAAAAACCCAGCCTAAAACGCCAAACAGCAATCAATGCAGATGTAGAAGCACGGTGGCTTGGGAAAAACTCCCTAGAAAGGCCAAAACCTAGGGGAAAAAAACAGGCTGAGGGGTGGCCAGTCCTCTTCTGGCTGTACGTCGACAGATGTGTGTATCGTTAGATATTACTGCACTGTTGGGGCTAGGAACAAGCATTTCGCTACACCCACAAGAACATTTGCTAAATATGTGTATGTGATCAATATAATTTTATTTGAGCGGTTGTTGACATCTGACCTGTGTGGGACAGTAATTAGTGATTCATGCATTGGAGGTGTGGAATATTTAAATTCTCCAGTTGCTTGGAAAATTGTCAATTTTTGGAAGTCCATACTGCCTGTAACATGGGTGTAAATAAAGAGTTGCACAGCAAAACTGCATATTTTGTGAGTAACAAAATTACTTTTTACATAACGGGAGTTTGAATAGGAACTTCCTGGGTTTTAAAAAGAATACGTCGACATCTCTAACGCAAGTGGAACCCACAACACTACTGGGTAACACAGATTGAATTCCCTGTATATAAAAAAACTACATTGCGAAGCGCAAATAATGAGCGTCTATTCTTGAAATCAATTTGGGCTATCAATTCAAAAACATACCCCCACGTGCTAATTTACCATGTCCAAAACTGTCTCATTCAGCTCCCATTTGTCCAAAGCTCCCATAAAAATGCTCTTTGAAATATATGAATGTTGTTTGGAAATGTAGGCAATTTATTGATCAAACAGGCAGTTCAGGCCTTTCACAAAAGCAGTGAGGATGCTACTAACAGTTTCTGTCCATACCCCTCAGTCACCTGACTACAGACAACACTGGATGGATGAGAAAATATTTTCAGACAAACAGCTAGAACCCTGAAGATGCATGTTATACAGCTAAGAGGAACACTGCACTGTTTACATGTCAAGCCCGACACCTGCTAAATTGCATGGTACACTCATCCATGCACGGGGTGTGATGTATCAAGATGAGTAGGGAAAAGGGAGGGAGACGTTGAAGCTTACCAGTGCCGGGGTGTCTGTGTGCTCCATGCGAAGCGTGGCGCTGCGCCCCGCTAGACAGGTAGTTCCCCTGGGTGTGCTGGTTCTCTGTATAGCTGCGCGCCGTGTGCGGAGCCCAGCCGGTGTTGGTCTGTTGCGGGTAGTTCACCCCGATCCCTCCGCTGGCATTCATGTTCCCGTTGTTGATTGCGTTATTGCCGTTGCCACTACCGTTCATGCCATAGTGAAAAAAACCTGACCGTGACCGCGACCGAGTCCTCGGGGGGTCCATGGCTGAAGGGGGCGGTGGTAGGTGGACGTAATGGAGGTATCTGGGCGAGATGGAGGTTTGCCGTAGCCTACTTCCCTCGCCTTGCTATCTTCGTAATCGGCCTGTTCTGGAGTCTCTTCCTTCGCACGAAACGCTCGGTTTGGGGCGTAGGTACAACTGGAAGCAGCGGGTGTTCGAGCCGTCCTCTCTACGGTCGTTCGTGCACAGTCTCTTGGTCTGTGTTGCGAGTCGCCGTCAGTCAAAAACGTTCCAAATATGGATTTATTATTTTATCCCTATAGGAGGTCAATTTGGTATGTTAGTTTGTTCGGTCATAGCAATGCACATAATGAAAACATCCAACAATCCAGATAGGTACATAACACAAATATTTAGTGTATGCATCTGGGCTGTACCCGTTTCGGTTTTTCTATTGTCTCATATGAAGCTTGCCTGCCTACTACTGGCTTTCTAGCTACTCGTCAGTGAGAAATGACACACGCTCGCCAGAGTTCCACAATCAGTTACACTATTTGATGGTTGGATAATGTTAACGCACACCTGATATTAAAGTAAATAATATTACTACAACTGTAGCTACCTAGCCAGCAAACGAACTTAGGTAGTTGCTATTTAACGTTAGCATATTAGCGGGCTAGTTAACGTTAGCTAATAAACTACAGCTCAGAAATGCAGTTTGCTAACGTTAGATACATTTGTAATATTCCCCATTTCCCACATTTACAATCGGTAACCCTCCACAAATTCTATATGGCAAACTAGCTACGTTTTTTTGCTACTAAATTGTTAGCTAAACCCGTCGTTGTCTACGTTAGCGAGGTTATTGCTAACAGGAAAGCTAACGAGCTAGAAAAACAATTTAACTAGCTAGCGGCCGATATGCGTTGCTAGAATTTCTGCTCATTGTTGGCAACCATGCTGCTAACCTTTTCAGGCGGTGTTGGTTGATCCCAGATAGAAGCGGCCGAATGCCTTGTCTGATCTTCAGAGAATGTTGGTCTTCGTCAGATTTAAATCCCCACCACGCATTGTACATTCACTGTTGAAGCTGGTGATGTTTTCTCTGTAGATGTCAGTGTGGAGCGTAAGTGGATATCAATCAATGGGGATGTTAGCATCTCTGGTCAGACCACTCTAATCGAGCACAGAAATATCTGAAGACGCATTTCTTGCGATGTGCAAAAATCATCAGACTCCCCGAGTACATTTATTTGAGCATTTTTTCGATATAAAACGAGTGGTGTCTTTTCAGGCCATATTATTGATTATCCCGACAAGAATCGATCACTGCGTTGATTAACTATGTCTGGTAAGCGAGGGGGAGGAACCAACCAAATAAATAATGTAGTAGTCTTGTTTCAGTATTTGGTATTGTGAACGAATCGCTATAAAGAAAATAAAGACATCGCCCTAGCCTAATGCTTTATTTGCCAATCATTCAAGTAGGGTGAATACGTTAAAAATATATATTTGTTTAACCTTTCCTATACTCCAACAGTGTCCTGCAATGTCACAACCCAGCCATTTCTACCAAAAAGAATAAAACCCACATTGTTCATAAAATTTTACTAAAATTCTCAAGACACTCATCAGCTATTCAAACATAATGGAATACAATACAAACACAACATCTCTGTTTTCTTATAAAATTCGCACCCTATTTTTGGGGGAGAGGAGGTAATCATTCATGGGTCCCAAGTCATCACGGGGGTACAGGTACCCACGCTTCAGCCCTCCTCTCTTCTTCCACCTCTCTGCTTCTCTATTCTTCCTACTGCTCTCTTTACTTCTGCCCTTCCTACTCCTCTCCTCACTCTTGCTCTCCCTCCTTTCCTCACGGCGTCTCTTCTTCTGAGGGGGAGGTATGGGTTCTCTGTGGGGGTTCTTAAAGTGGTCCCTGGTGTAAACAACCTCGTCTGAGCCCCATTTGGTCGTCCCAACCGCCCTCCTGGCTTGGGCCTCTCTCCTCAGCTTCTTCACCTCCCGTCTCTCCCTGCGTCTCTCCGGCCACGTCTTCCTCCTGCCCTCCAGGCTTCTCCTCCTCCCTGGAGCTGGGGAGGGCCGCTCCTCTTCACTACTGCCCCCTGGTGTCACGTAGGTCCTCTGGTGCTCTAACAGAGGCGTGAAGCCCTCCACCCTTAGCTCTGGAGACAGCATGCAAAACACATTCAACAACAAATACAATACACGCTGCGCCACATTTGTGTGTGTTTGTGTGTGTGTATGTGTGTGTTTGTGTGTGTATGTGTGTGTTTGTGTGTGTTTGTGTGTGTTTGTGTGTGTATGTGTGTGTGTGTAGTGCATCACCTCTGGCTTTTCTGTGTATCCTGGTGTTCAGTTTGACGATGTCCTGCTTGTTGTCGTAGTGACAGACGTAGGGGAGCGAGGCAAACGTCCCACTGATCATCCTCCTCTGAGTACACTCCTGAGAGAAGGGGGGAAGGGTGAGCAAAAAATACAGAGGGAAATGGAGATAGAGGGACAATAAGTTATTTTTTAAAGGACAAACAGAGAAAGGAATAGGAGAAAGAAAGAAAGAAAGAGAAACAGAGAAAGACAGACACCGGATGTAGATGGTCTCACATGGCCGAGGTGTCCTCTCCTGGAGCAGTTGTAGCAGTGAGCGGTGTGTCTGCAGTGTTTGTGGGTGTGGTCAACGTGTGGCCTGAGGGGAACCTCCTGCTGAGTCTAAAGCAAGAAGACAAAACAGTCAGGGGACATGTTCCAATATTTTAATAATTCACCCTTCCTCCCTCCCCTCCTTTCCATGGTCACTCACTGTGAAGTGGAATTGTCTCCATCTATCCGGACAAGCCTGGGAAGGACACAGAACACATTAACTCAACACAAAGACACACACATGAACACATACTGCACATGCTCATGGCTACATGCAAACACACACACAAACACACATAAAGGCTTGTGGTAAACACACACACTCACATCTGATAGGTGGCCAGCCATCCCACAGCGGTGGCAGTGCTGGTTCCAGAAAGGGGGTTCAGGGCAGGGCTGGTACCCGTGTGAGGGGAGCCCACAGCTGTAGCAGTGCCGGCTTGGACAGGCCCTCTGGACATGGCCCTGGAGCCCACACAACACACAGGTGGGTCGCCTCTGTTTACAGAGAAACACAACGTGAGCAGTGTTGGAGCACGTGTGTGTGTGTGTGTGTGTGTGTGTGTGTGTGTGTTTGTGTGTGTGTGTGTGTGTGTGTGTGTGTGTCTTACCCTCGGGGTGGTACAGCCCTTGGCCAGGTGTCCAGTCTTGTTGCAGTTGTGACAGGTGAGACTCCGGTCAGAGGTGAAATAGCGGTATGGGCGTGGCTGGTTTTCACAGGACCGGAACAGGGCAGAAACAGGATAAAGAATCGTTTGAACAAGCCAATCCTCTGAGACCTGAGGGCTTCATGAAGACTGAAACTGACCTAAACTCCAGAGTAGTGATAACTAATGATAGTAGTACCTTGTCCTTCTCTATTATGGCCCAGTTGTGTTTGAGAGCATATTTTGCATTCAGTTCTTCATCTGTGAGAGAGACAACAAGCATAGCGCCTTTATAACACATGCAAACCATTGTGTCCAAACAAGTCATTGATATCCATATATATATATATATATATATATATGCTATACGCATAGAGTCCCGAGTTGATTATCCCTTTTAAACTATGGCAATAATTTAACACATTTGCTGCTATAAATGTATTAATTTGCAGGTAGAAATGTGTTCAACATCCACTGAAGTAGCTAGCAGGTTTCCTAGATATCTAAAGTAGTTGCCTTGGTAACCAAACAGACTTGCTAGTTTAGCTAACCAAACCATCAGTTCTAGCTTGCTATTATGAAAATCCAATACAACAATGCCTATGTTTTAAAATCAACATTATCAAATATAGAACATCTAAGAAAGAACTAGCTGGCCTCCCGAGTGGCTCAGTGGTCTAAGGCTATGCCACTAGAGATCCTGGTTCGAGTCCAGGCTCTGTCGCAGCCGGCCGCGACCTGGAGACCCAAGGGGTGGCGCACAATTAGCCCAGGGTCGTCTGGGTTAGGGGAGGGTTTAGCCGGCAGGGATGTTCTTGTCCTATCGCGCACTAGCGGCTCCTGTGGAGGACTGGGCGCATGCACGCTGACACGGTCGCCAGGTGTACGGTGTTTCCTCCGACACATTGGTGCGGCTGGCTTCCGGGTTAAGCGGGCATTGTGTCAAGAAGCAGTGAGGCTTGGCTGGGTTATGTGCCTCTCCCAAGTCATATGAGAGTTGCAGCGATGGGACAAGACTGTAACTACCAATTGGATACCATGAAATTATAAAGGGGTAAAAAAAACTATAAATAAAAAGTTTACTTTTTTTTTATTTTTTTATGAACTAGTCATTGAATTATACTGTGCTGATGTATATCCGCACAGTAGAATTCAATGACTAGTTCATAAAAAATAAAATAAAAAGTAAACTTTTTATTTATAGTTTTTTTTACCCCTTTATAATTGGCGTTACAGGGAAATAATGCACGCTCTAGCCAACCTTCAAGCCAATCAGAAACTAGTATTCAACAATGGTATAAATCAATATAACATCCATAGAACTCCATCTGAGTAACTCCTTAAGTCTGTGGAATTATCTATCTGCTGAACTTTTCTCTGTCTGAGGAACTCTCATCTGCAGAACTCTGTCAAGTGTTAAACTGTATGGTCCTCACCCTCTGTTCCAGAATGCGACTCTGAGCTGCTGCTCCAGTACCCCAGGTTGAGCTGGATGTCCCCATCTCCCTCCTGCTCCTCTCCTCCCAGGATCATCCACTCCTCTAGGACTTCATCATCATACTCCAGGTCCAGGTCCTGCTCTGAGTGGATGCTTAGCCTGGAGTTCGGGCTTGGGCTGCTGTCCAGTGGCGACACGTCCCGTAGAGCCCGGCCAGACGAGAGAGGGAAGGCCAGAACTAGGGGAGAGTTTCCTCCAGCGGCCTGGGGAGCTCTCGGTGAGCTGGACTGTTTGTACTGACTAAACCCCAGCTCACCTTCTGAGCTACTGGAGGCCTCGATGTAGAATCTGTTGTCTTTATTACCACGCTCTTCCTCATCATTCTGGTGGCCCATCATCATCACACTCTGATGGCAAGGTGTGACAGATCTCCCTGTTTAAAACACAACACCACACAGTCAACAAAATGTGGCAAATTTGTATGGTCCTTTATACCAACCTCAGTACTATCAACGTAGCTAACTAAACTACAGCTGTGTAAATATTATAGCTTTGTGTTTTGCCAGTCCGTTGACTTCCATCACCGGCAGACATGCCACAACTTGTCCTGCTGGCTGAAAAACACATTATCTGTGTCATTTCATCCTGCCTCCTCTCTAACACACAGAAAGCTCCAATTCAACCTCCCATTAGACAGCTCTGCAAGCGTTATTATGCCAAAATAAATTTGTTAAGCACAAAATACGTAGTTTCGCTGAGCAACTATCTTCATTTGATGTAGACCTTTTTTGGAAGTACATACTGGCTGTAACGGGTGTAAATTAAGATAGTTTCTCAGCGAAACTCCATATTTTGTGCGTAACAAATGTATTTGGACATTATAACACTTGCACAGCTGTCTAATGGGAGTTTGAATTGGAGCTTCCTGGGCGTTAGAGCGGAGACAGGTCATACTCATCTCTATGGGAGCACCTGCCCTCTATGGAAATGGCATAGGGCGTGTTTGAGTGGTAAGGTGAAGCAACCGACTGGGAGTAAAGTCAGGGGAGATGTATCTGTGACAGCCGAAAGTCTGACAATGCGGTTTTCTGACAGCAAGGCTCAGATCAACATGGCAATGTTGCCATTGTTTAATACAACTTTGTCTTTATTATGTCGAAATAAACATGGTTCGAACCCCGATATCACACACTAACAAAATTAAATCACATGTGTGTACATTTTACAATCAGTGACGGTGTTAAATATCACATTCATTTATACTATGCCACTGTATGCATGCATCTGTGGCAAAGTTGGTTCCTGTTTCAGTCATGTTTGGTCACGTTCGCGTGGGTCAAACAAAAACCCTAACGATTGGTTGACAATAGATCCTCCCACAATAAAGATAAATAGTAATGGCGTCTTTTTGTAGGCACTAACTCCGCCATGGTTCGTTGGACAAAGCCTATTGGGAAATTAATGGCGTTTTTGAATAAACGCCGAAAATGAGGTCTGTGTTAAACACAGGCTTAGGAGATTTGATATGTTTTGTTCTATGAGATAATATTCATCAGCTAACATCACTTTTTGTGAATTTAAGCATTAATATAATTTTAAAAAGCATATAAAGGCTTCATAATTCATCAACTTAATGTTAACTGACTGATATTATCTCACAGAACAAAACGTATAAGATCTCCTAAGCCTGTGTTAACATCAGACATTATTTTAGGCGTTTATCAAACCTGAGGTAACTCATTTCCTAGTTTTAGGACTACAAGCTGGCGAGCTCTATGCAAGGCGATGGCCTTAGGATAATTTATTTTTTATTTTGTACATTTAACCTTTATTTAACTAGGCAAGTCCATTAAGAACAAATTCTTATTTTACAATGACGGCCTACCACTGCCAAACCCTCCCCTAACCCGGACGATGCTGGGCCAATTATGTGCCGCCCTATGGGACTCCCAATCACGGCCGGTTGTGATACAGCCCGGGATTGAACCAGGGTCTGTAGTGACGCCTCTAGCACTGAGATGCAGTGCCTTAGACCACTGCGCTCGAACGCACCCAATGCTAACTAAAATTTGAATCTCGCAACTAAAATTTAAACCTGACCAGGTGGCAGGTAGCCTAGTGGTTAGAGCGTTGGACTAATAACCAAAAGGTTGCAAGATCGAATCCCCGATCTGACAAGGTACAAATCTGTCGTTCCGCCCCTGAACGAGGCAGTTAACCCACTGTTCCTAGACCATTATTGAAAATAATAATTTGTTCTTACTTAACTGACTTGCCAATAAAAACTTCATAAGTAAATTATAGTTGACACATACCAATTAGTGAATTTAGCTTCTGACATTTTTCCAATAGACGTCAGCTAACTAAGTTACTGTAACTACTATTTCATTTGTCATCTTCTTTTGTAAATTATAGCTGACATTACCATTCGCGAATTTAGCTGCTGACATTATTCCAACTAACGAGACACCCAGCTGACGTTACTGCACTCCATGATTTTGACATCAATTGATTTGACATCATTAGCTTATTTTATTATTATTTGTCTATGATTTTTGTTGTTAGCTTATAGGTTATTCAGTGTTATTTACAACTGTAACTTAACGTTACTATTTCATTTGTGCTGACAGTGTCCTCGTGTAGCGTACTGCGAACTTACCGCGATGGCTTGTTAAAAGTCCACTAAAAATGTAAAATGAGAGAGTTATGAAATAGTGTATTTAAAATATGTTAGCTATCTAATTTGGTAATCCAGCTTGCTATCACTTTTAGCTAAATGGGAAGTTGATTTACCAACCGTTTCGGTGTTGGACAGACTTCGGGTAATAATGTTTCCGGGGTTTCCCCACCCCTTACATTTGGCTGGACAACAAAAACATCCACATGCTGTCGAGGGGTTTGAAGCTGTCACTTGTCCCGGTAGCAGAAGTTGCACCTGAACCGCAGGCGACCTGTCCTTGACAAAAACGTTTAGTTTTTCAAAGGACGATGTGATGCCTTTAATAAATTCTAAATTATATTTCTGGGCCCATGATAAAAAAACTCATATAGGCCTAACTTTGTGTTTATATTCAATGTATTCAGACAGTACACAAAACCATTCTTAAAGGTCCAATGCAGCTGTTTTTATCTAAAGTTTCAATTCATTTATGGGTAACAATTAAGTACCTTACTGTGATTATTTTAAATTAAAATGGTCAAAAAGAAACAAAAACTGCTTCTCAAGCAAGAATTTTGTTAGGACTGTCTGGCAGGCCAAAACTCCATCCTACCAAAAAAGGTGAACATTTCAGACAGTCTTTTCAAACAGCTTTTGCACTAAAAGGGCCTTATCCTCATTTTCACAATTTCACAGTATTATTCCAACCTCATAGTGTGGAAGTACAGTGCATTCGGAAAGTATTCAGACCCCTTGACTTTTTCCACATTTTGTTACATTACAACCTTATTCAAAAGTTGATTAAATACATTTCTTTCCTCATCAATCTACACACAATAACCCATAATGACAAAGTGAAAATACTTTTTAAGACATTTTTGCAAATGTATTAGAGGGCCCTCTTGACGGCAGAGAAACATTTTAGTACATTTCCTGCAATTATACACATTTTGCCATGGGGCAGAAAGAATAGAAAATCTGCAGTTTCCTGCAGCTCTACCCATTTTGCCATGACTTACGACACGTTCATTTATCTGAGTGA
Organism: Oncorhynchus mykiss; assembly: GCF_057628025.1. Classification (NCBI taxonomy): domain Eukaryota; kingdom Metazoa; phylum Chordata; class Actinopteri; order Salmoniformes; family Salmonidae; genus Oncorhynchus; species Oncorhynchus mykiss. Next base: position 33,135,281 of record NC_143046.1, read on the forward strand.
CAATGACTAACAAAATCCCTAGAGGTCAGGGCCCCAGGGCACGTGCCTGGTCTGTATTCGGGCATGATTACTACAAGTTTACATAGCTGGCTAGACTAGTTACCGATCTAAAAATTGTTAGCTGACATCGATGGCTAATGGAATGACATAAGAGCACAACCACATTTTTCTTAATTACACCTGGTGTATTCTACTATTCTTTCTCTCAAAAGTAAGTTGAGGCCCCGACTGAGTTCCCCCCCCCCCAAAAAAAAGGAACACATGGGGTGCCCTAGCATCCATGGCCGGCCCTTAACGGTACAGAAACAACCAGGGCAACATTCTGTACATCATATGTTAAGCACTAAGGCTACTTCACACTGCCACCATATCATGCCTGATGTCTGAAATCTCATACAGAATTCAAGGAAAAACCACAAGCACACACAATGGTGTTGAATGTAATGCATGTAACACTGCACAACAGACCAATAACCTGGAAGTGACACGACGTGTTAAACCCCACGCTCAAATAGACCAGGGACAATAGGGTGTAGGTCACCACAACACTCACAGGAGGAGCCAAAGGATCTGGAGGAGCAGGGATTCAAATCAAATCTAACTTTATTTGTCACATCCACTGAATAAAACAAGTGTAGACTTTACCGTGAAATGTTTACTTACAAGCCCTTAACCAATAACGCAGTTTAAGGAGAGTTAAGAAAATATTTAACAAAGAAACTAAAGTGAAAAAGAAATGATTAGTTCTTTTTTGAACTACTACGTTTTTCATCAATAAATACAACAACAAAATTATAACACAATGACATAACAATAACGAGGCTATATACAGGGGGTACTGGTACCGAGTCAGTGTGCGGGGGTACAGGTTAGTTGAGGTCATTTGTACATGTAGGTAGGGGTGAAGTGATTATGCATAGATAATAAACCATGAGTAGCAGCAGTGTACAAAACAAATTGAGGGAGGGGTCAATGTAATAGTCCGGTGGCCAGTCTTATGGCTTGGGTGTAGAAGCTGTTAAGGAGCCTTTTGGTCCTAGACTTGGCGCTCCGGTACACGGTAGCAGAGAAAACAGTCTATGACTTGGGTGACTGGTTCTCTCTGACAATTTTATGGGCTTTCCTCTGACACCACCTAGTATATAGGTCCTGGATGGCAGGAAGCTGTTCCCCAGTGATGTACTGGGCCGTACGCACTACCCTCTGTAGCACCTTACGGTCAGATGCCGAGCAGTTGCCATACCAGGCGGGGATGAAACCAGTCAGGATGCTCTCAATGGTGCAGCTGTATAACTTTTTGAGGATCTGGGGACCCATGCCACATCTTTTCGGTCTCTTGAGGGGGAAAAGGTTTTGTCGTGCCCTCTTCACGACTGTCTTGGTGTGTTTGGACCATGATAGTTTGTTGGTGATGTGGACACCAAGGAACTTGAAAGTCTCGACCCACTCCACTACAGCCCCATTGATGTTAATGGGGGCCTGATCGTCCCGCCTTGTCCTGTAATCCACGATCAGCTCCTTTGTCTTGCTCAGATTGAGAGAGAGCTTGTTGTCCTGGCACCACACTGCCAGTTCTCTGATCTCCTCCCTATAGGCTGTCTCATCGTTGTCGGTGATCAGGCCTACCACTGTTGTGTCGTCAGCAAACTTAATGGTGTTGGAGTCATGTTTGGCCACGCAGTCGTGGGTGAACAGGGAGTACCGGAGGGGACTAAGTACACACCCCTGAGGGGCCCCAGTGTTGAGGATCAGCGTGGGAGACGTGTTGTTGTTACCACCTGGTGGGCGGTCCGTCATGAAGTCCAGGATCCAGTTGCAGAGGGAGGTGTTTAGTCCCAGGGTCCTTAGCTTAGAGATGAGCTTCATGGGCACTATGGTGTTGAACGCTGAGCTGTAGTCAATGAACAGCATTCTCACATAGGTGTTCCTTTTGTCCAGGTGGGAAATGGCAGTGTGGAGTACGAAAGAGATTGCTTCATCTGTTGATCTGTTGGAGCGGTATGATAATTGGAGTGGGTATAGGGTATCCTGGGGGATGCTGTTGATGTGAGCCATGACCAGCCTTTCAAAGCACTTCATGGCTACCGACGTGAGTGCTACGGGGCGGTAATAATTTAGGCAGGTTACCTTCACTTCCGTGGGCACAGGGACTCTAGTGGCTTGAAACATGTAGGTAATACAGACTCAGTCGGGGAGAGGTTGAAAATGTCAGTGAAGACACTTGCCAGTTGGTCGGCGCATGCTTTAAACTAAGTACACGTCCTGGTAATCCATCTGGCCCCGTGGCTCCCATCAGCTACTGAGAGCGTTATCACACAGTCATTCAGAACAGCTGGTGCTCTCGTGCATGCTTCAATGTTGCTTGCTTCGAAGCGAGCATAAAAGGCATTTAGCTCGTCTGGTAGGCTCACGTCACTGGGAAGCTCGCGTCTGGGTTTCCCATTGTAGCCTGTAATAGTTTTCAAGCCCTGACACATCCGACAAGAGTCGGAGCCGGCGTAGTAGGATTCAGTCTTAATCCTGTATTGATGCTTTGCTTGTTTGATGGTGTGTCTGAGGGCATAGCGGGATTTCTTCTAAGTGTCCAGATTAGTTTCCCGCTCCTTGAAAGCGGCAGCTCTAGTCTTTAGCTCGATGTGGATGTTGCCTGTAATCTATAGCTTCTGGTTGGGATATGTACATACGGTCTTATTGATGAAGCCAATGACTAAGGTGGTTTACTCTTCAATACCATTGGATGCATTTTTTTTATTGACCGAGTCACTGGTACTTCCTGTTTTAGTTTTTGCTTGTAAGCAGGAATCAGGAAGAAAGAATTATGGTCAGGTTTGTCAAATGGAGGGCGAGGGAGAGCTTTGTATGCATCTCTGTGTGTGGAGTAAAGGTTGTCTATAGTTTTTTACCTCTGGTTGCACACGTGACATGCTGGTGAAAATGTTGTAAAACTGATTTAAGTTTGCCTGCATTAAAGTCTCCGGCCACTAGGAGCGCCACTTCTGGATGAACATTTTCTTGTTTGCTAATGGCCTTATAGAGTTGGTTGAGTGAGGTCTTAGTATAATAATATAGATGAGAACTCTCTTGGTAGACAGTGTGGTCTACAGCTTATCGTAAGGTACTCTACCTCAGGCAAGCAATACCTCAAGACTTTTTTAATATTAGACATCACGCACCAGCTGTTGTTGACAAAAAGACACACACCCCCACCCTTCGTCTTACCAGATTGTATAGATACTAGTGTCCAGATAAGTCCAGGCAGAGAGAGACCATCGTGCTGGGCAATATTAAAGAGATATGGGAAATAAGGCCAGGATTGTAGAACATAACACTTTTAAATCTAGTTCGATAACACTTTTAATATTGGTTTATAAAATGGATCTGGCCGCAGTTTGGGAGGAGTTGGAGAGGGGAGCAAAGCTGGTTTGGTTGGTCTGATGGGTGATACATTTCCAGACGTGTCAGAGATTCAGGATGTTCTTTGTCTGCAATCTCCCAAAGGTGGACATGACTTCTGGGAAGAGCGCAGTTTGAAGAACACAGTCAGTCATGTGCTCATCTAATGACATGCTCTCGATCTATCCAGTTGTGTGTTTCCCCCCAACGGTTTAAATACAATTCTTCATTGTTAATGGGAAGAACTGGCTTGTATACTCATTGAGGGCAGTGGTCGTTAGGCGACACATCCGGAAAAACAAAGTCAATTTTGGGAAACAGTCCAACATAAAGCACACTTCTAAAAAAATAAAGCAAAAGGAAAGTGATTATGCGGGTGCCTGTGCGTGTGTGTGTGTGTATGTGTGTGTGTGTGTGTGTGTGTGTGTGTGTGTGTGTGTGTGTGTGTGTGTGTGCGTGCAGGCGCTTGCGCGTGTCAGTCCCGGGTCAAAGTGCTAAAGGGCGCCCTACCTAGTGGTGGTACATTTGCCTCAGTAAGCCACTACACTGCTTCATCATTCTCTAAGTCCCTATACTGCCCGAGGACTGAGGGAGAGAGGAGACGATAAGCTAAATCAATGAATCACACAAAATGATTCTGCAGGAGTAAATGTTCTGAGTGAATCGTTCCAGTGGTGGACTGGGTCACAGAGGGCTATCTCAGGGACCCAATTGGTCTGGGTTATAGTGAACTGAACTAGAACGAACCGACCTGACTTGAACCCGGGAATAAGTAGGATCATGGCAGAATCTCCTGTAGGGGTGTACAAGAGGAGGGACACCATCACAGCTCTACCTCTGTACTATTCAGGACACCTGCTGAAGAAATACACTGGAGAGAAAGTAAGGAGGTAGAGAATGGTGGAGTGGGAATAAGGAATCGTAGAGAGAGAACGACAGACTGTAAGCACGAGGGAGAGAGGAGAGAATGAAAAGGATAGTGAACTTATCAAAGTTAGATTTAGAATTAGGTATGTTTACTGTATCAAGTAAAGCTGTTGGGCATGTCTCTGCTCGTATAGAGTAGTGGACTTCCTTTTGATTCTGGTTTGACAATTTCCAGGACTTCAAGAATTGTTATGGAGAGCTCCGTGGATCTACAATCTTTCTGTACACAGACCAGATGCACGACACAGTAAGAGAATAGCTGCATTCATCTAATCTCTCAGTTTTATTGTACTTGAATCAAGTATTGGAATCGATCTATGACTTGACTAATCGGATATGCAATTCCCTGTCAGTACTCAGAGAAACTGGACCTTCAGATGTTGAAGTCGATGGTGATGGATGCTCCCTATCAAAAGAACAGGTCGACCATCTACACTCTCACCCTGTCCAATGAGGAAGTGCAGCTTAAGGTAATTTATGTTACATTCAGTCATATTGCTGCCACTCCTATACATAATGTCTTACTGGCAAATAGTCATATAAAATGTGTTGCGCAATAGTGCAGCCATAACAGGCATCTGGGGCAGGAGTTATAACTGTTGATATCTGATGTAGGTGGATAACCCCAACACAGGAGAGGAGTGGAGAGGTTTCATCATGACTGTGGCCACTGTAAGTATAACACACACACACACACACACACACACTGTCACCGTTCAATACTTATTTTGACCCACACTCCTTGGAGGTAAGTATCAAGAGAGAATTTCCAGATTAAACTAAAGAGCAAGCTTGCAATTTGTTTCACTGGTGCGTGATTATAGACAGAGAGAAAAAAAATATAAACCTTAGTATTATGCATCTTTTGTGGATGATGATACTGATGATGATGATGTGCCCTGCAGAGGGAGATCCCCAGTAAGCTGCAGCTGCTCCCAGGTCAGATACTGAGGCTGGAAGAGGTTCTGTCTGAGGAGCAGAAGAGACAGGCCGCCTGTTCTCCTCTGCTTACCACCACCTATCCTATCCATCCCTCCTCCTCCCCAGGCAACACATATGACAACACCCTCAATGGAATCCCCCTGTGAGTATTGTCGTGTTTCGGTTCCTTTTTTTATATTAAAATGTATTGTTCTCTCCCCGTCTCCTCTCAGCCTCTTTTCTCCTCCTCCCTCCAGCTGTTTCTTCCCCGTGTCTCGTCAGAAGGCAGAGAAGATGTTGAAAGAGAACACAGAGTACGGCAACATCATCCTCCGTCCCTCGACCGACAACACTAACTACGCCATCACCTTGAGACAGGACAACCCCAGGTCTTGAGCTTTAACACCTTACCCCCGAAGCATGACCTTTAACCGCAGACACCAACACCCTGTAACTCCTGTTACTTACAGACCTCAAGTATTTCACCATCCACTAAACAAACCTCTATTGACAACAGCAGCCTTACCCTATAAGAAAACAGTGTATGTGGTTGAGGGAGTAGAGAGGAGACATTGTGAGTACTCTTAATACTTACCGGACTCTTTCTATCTTTCAGTGGCCCGGTGATGAAGAGCTACAAAGTGCTTTCCATAGACACAGGCTTCGTCATAGAACTAAATTCCCCGGTGAGTCCTGCTCCTCCAGCCGGACTCTCATCCTATCAGGATGGGCTAAAAACATAGCACTGATATGAAAGACGACACTCCATATAAGCTCAGTGCCTTGACAGTCTGTCAAGTTGTTTTTGTGAAATGACATGTTTGTCGTATGCCTGCCTCCAATATGAGGTAACTTCCTAATGCATCTCTGTTTCATCAGGTGACTGTCCCTTCCCTGGCGGCGGTGCTAGACCACTTCCTGATGGAGACAGAGTTCCGTCTGCAACCATACCTGGTTCCGCAGACCTATGACACCTGCATTGGTGAGAGAGCATCATAACTCAGCAAATAACTTGATTCACCACCAATGCTCCCTCAAAAACATTTCAGCACCGAGCAAATTTCAGGTCTGCTGAGCGCAAACTTGAATGTTGTGAAAATTCTGTGCATCTTCCAGGGTGTGTTCACTGTGAACACCGAGGCTGTACCCACTTTAATTTACAGTTTTAGACAGTTTTAGACAGACAACTAGGCTACTGTGGCTATTTGATCAAAATGTAGGCCTACCAGAGTGGAATACCATCAAAAAAAATGGAGAAAATGGATCCCATAACATTTTGCCATGGAAATAGTTGTTCTATCATTCCGCCTACAGTAGCATCCAATGTGTGGTGTTCAATGTAGGCCTAAATTCCATGAAACTTTTGAAAACAATATGTAGGGTTTAACATTAACCTGTTAATCCACTTTTACTTCAGACAAGGTGACTGCAAATGTTGTGTTGTTTGATGCAGACAACACACTTTACAAAATACAATGCATTATTATTCCAATACCATTATTACAGAAAATCTGACAAATTATGCTACCCTCAGGCTATTGGATATTTATCTTATTCAAGCCTGTGTCAAAATACAACACTGCCTCTTTAAGACAAAAAAGCTCTTTACCTGACTTGCTTTTCAAAGATGTCTAGAAATGTACATATTTTGTGTTCTTGTAGGAAGCAATCACTCCCCTATTGCTGACTACAAATGATCTATAACTGGGCTAAGAACTCACTAACTAGCAAGGGATATGAACAAATGTGCACGTGGTTACATGCAGCTCTCACTTTGATCTCAAAACAAGCAAATCTACTCAGAAGCGCTCATGCTGTAAACACAGTCCAGTTCAAAGTGAACGGCACAGATCCATATATGACAATGGCCTATTTGAATACAGGCCTACTGCATCTCTGATTGGTTATAGCGCACCCAGTCTGTGTAGAGTACCAGCTGAGTTGTGCCTGTCATTGCAATAGAATCCAACTCCGGTGCGTTCTGCCTACAACAAAATCTTTTGCATAGTTGGTTTTGTATAGTAAGTTTGGCATCGTTCATTTTGTTTTGGTATGTTGCATTGAAAGTGGCTATTACTGCATTGATTCGATCACAGTACAGGGCAATGTTGATTAAATAAGGGGGGAAATCTAGAAAGTTGAGTAAAGTTCAATCTCGTGCTTCTCTGCGCAGACTGATATTTCTTCTGTGCAGCTCCCCCGGGACACACACACAGCTTAAAGGGAACATTGTTCACCACTTAAGGATAAACCTATCCCGTAATGATCATATCATTTCTCCTGTATCATTCAGTGTAACTTGTGCCCATCAGAGCTGCCACCCGAAAAGCCCACTTTGCCATCCAAAACAGTCCCGAGGGCAAGAGTGGCACCGATGATCCACACACAGTCCCCGGCGGGGGACATCCCTCCCTCCTATCCCATACCCCTAATTCCAACCAAAGCCACGGAGGCAGGGAATGAATATCAGGACGCAGATGACATATCAGGTGTGTCTCAGTGTGTTTACAATCGATGTGGGTGAAGTCCCAGACTTGTACTTTAAACTTCTCTTCTGTCTGTCTCTACACTCCAGGCCCCGAACCTAAAGATCTGCATCAGGAGCTTCGCATAGCAGTACAGAGGAGGAAGGAGCAGATCTACACTGGGTCACCGTTTTTACGCCCTATACAAAAATAACACGCCCCAACAGCAGTACCGTCAAAATGTCAGAGGAAAACGCCCTCCAGTGTAGTCTAAATCCCCACGTAGCTACGTCATCTACTGTATCTAGCATGGTTTTATGTCTGACATAAATTAGTTGAGGCACTATACAAGCACGGGACTTTGTACCATCAAGTCCCAATGGCAAGGCAACATCCTGAAAATCCTCCGTGTGCCAACGCGTGAAGAACGGGCTTCAGTGAATGACATCTAATTCAAACGACTTTTTCAAATAAGCCCCACAAAAAGAGAAACTAATCAAGTTTAAACTGTAGTGATATGTAAATATCGTCTTGTTTGTATTGTTTGAATCATGCTGCCTTTTTAAAATTTTATTTTTTACAGCTCATGCTTCTCTCGAGTTGAAAATAACACAATGTTATATAGATTCTGTGTAATATCATTTTGCATAAAAATTAACACTGGCCTAGATGTCTGTGAATGGTTCATCTTTACACACACATTCAGAAATGGACTACCACACCAATGCTTCAGGGACATTGAGTAAATGTATTTTCCAAGTCACACGCAAGAGTCAACCAACATAATTCTGTTTCAAACACTATAACATCATTTTTTTCAATAATTATCTAATATAAGCATTTTTTTGTATCATAGGTCAAAGGTTAAAGGGTTTTTATCACTCAAAATAATGACAGCAGGGTTGTGAAAAAGAAAGCAAAATGCAAAGTGATGTTAACGTTTCCCTCTTCATCCATCCAAAAGTATCTGCTCTCAGAGCCTCAGTGCTAGTTTGACAACCTCTCCCCCTCTCATCTCCCCCCCTCATTCCCACTGGACAGGCGACAGCAAATATGGCAATTGCCCACAAAGCAGTTTCCACCCTATTGCTTTTACCCACCTTGCGGCCAGTACCATGTCTAACTCCCTCCATCAGTGAATACTGTACCCGTACTCTTTCAGTGCCCCATTAAGATATCAAATAAACAAATGAAAAATAAAAATAATAATAATTTAACATTGCAGGATAAAAAAAAGCAATAAATTAACACGTTTGTTCCTCAATCCTCTGCCGTCGCCGTGGCTACTTCTCTAAGAGCGAAAGCTGAAGGATCCTCTCCAGCTCCTCCGCTTCCTGCTGCCTCACCCTGTAACAGGAAACATAAGTCAATTGGCATAGAAACTGGAAGTCAATCACCTAAAATCCTTTTCCTTCCATCCTATTAATGCCCCTCTCCATGACTATGTTCAACATTTCTAGGATGGGTTCCTCTCCTCATCCTCTTGTCAGAGAACAATGGATGAACAAAGCAAGAAAACCCCTCTCTCTCTCTCACCTGTCCATTTTTTCCTGCTCCCTGCACGAGAGTTCCATGGCGATGCGTAGCTGCTCGTCAAAGCTGTTCACCGCGGAAAACGCTCCCGGCATCCGGGGCTCAGCCACTGAGCTGTAGGAGGGAGGGGAGTTGGCTCCGGGGTCCGACGGAGAGACTGACAGGGGAGATGCGGGATCTCCTTCCTCACCACCAGCCAATGAGATCGACATGGACTCCTGGATCGCCCTATCAGAGAGGTAGCGGGAGGACAGTTTAAAAAGGTAACGCTAAAGAGGGAAAGCCTTGTAATACATGATCTGACATGGACAAGGGGAAGGGGAAATGGAGGTAGGACTTCTCACCTCTCCAGCTGAGAGTCGTCCTCATACAGTGGTGACTGTATGTGCCCAGAAACAGGACGACTGTTAGTCAGAGCCTCCCATATAGTCACCTAAAGAGAGAGGCATTATTATGCATGTCTTGTACTTACTGAACTTCCATGGCAATCATCATGAAAATCTGAAGCTGATAAATATCTAAGATATGGATCAATGACTTATATTAAACAATGGATTTGCCAGCTCTAAAAACACACTTATTTCCTGTCTCACCTGGTCGCTTTCTGTCCCTGCATCCAATAGGCTCTGCTGGATGGCAAACTGCAGCAAGTTATCATCCTCATCTCTCATTGGCTCGCTGCGGCCCGCACCAAGAGTGGTGTAGTCCGGGGGTGGTTGAAAAACGGAGGGGTCCACCTCGCAGTGAAAGGGAGGGGGGGCCTGCCCTGCAAGCAGATGGACGTGGAGTTAGCGTGTGTGTGTGTGTGTATATACAGTGCCTTGCGAAAGTATTCGGCCCCCTTGAACTTTGCGACCTTTTGCCACATTTCAGGCTTCAAACATAAAGATATAAAACTGTATTTTTTTGTGAAGAATCAACAACAAGTGGGACACAATCATGAAGTGGAACAACATTTATTGGATATTTCAAACTTTAACAAATCAAAAACTGAAAAATTGGGCGTGCAAAATTATTCAGCCCCCTTAAGTTAATACTTTGTAGCACCACCTTTTGCTGCGATTACAGCTGTAAGTCGCTTGGGGTATGTATCAGTTTTGCACTTCGAGAGACTGAAATTCTTTCCCATTCCTCCTTGCAAAACAGCTCGAGCTCAGTGAGGTTGGATGGAGAGCATTTGTGAACAGCAGTTTTCAGTTCTTTCCACAGATTCTCGATTGGATTCAGGTCTGGACTTTGACTTGGCCATTCTAACACCTGGATATGTTTATTTTTGAACCATTCCATTGTAGATTTTGCTTTATGTTTTGGATCATTGTCTTGTTGGAAGACAAATCTCCGTCCCAGTCTCAGGTCTTTTGCAGACTCCATCAGGTTTTCTTCCAGAATGGTCCTGTATTTGGCTCCATCCATATTCCCATCAATTTTACCCATCTTCCCTGTCCCTGCTGAAGAAAAGCAGGCCCAAACCATGATGCTGCCACCACCATGTTTGACAGTGGGGATGGTGTGTTCAGCTGTGTTGCTTTTACGCCAAACATAACATTTTGCATTGTTGCCAAAAAGTTCAATTTTGGTTTCATCTGACCAGAGCACCTTCTTCCACATGTTTGGTGTGTCTCCCAGGTGGCTTGTGGCAAACTTTAAACGACACTTTTTATGGATATCTTTAAGAAATGGCTTTCTTCTTGCCACTCTTCCATAAAGGCCAGATTTGTGCAATATACGACTGATTGTTGTCCTATGGACAGAGTCTCCCACCTCAGCTGTAGATCTCTGCAGTTCATCCAGAGTGATCATGGGCCTCTTGGCTGCATCTCTGATCAGTCTTCTCCTTGTATGAGCTGAAAGTTTAGAGGGACGGCCAGGTCTTGGTAGATTTGCAGTGGTCTGATACTCCTTCCATTTCAATATTATCGCTTGCACAGTGCTCCTTGGGATGTTTAAAGCTTGGGAAATCTTTTTGTATCCAAATACGGCTTTAAACTTCTTCACAACAGTATCTCGGACCTGCCTGGTGTGTTCCTTGTTCTTCATGATGCTCTCTGCGCTTTTAACGGACCTCTGAGACTATCACAGTGCAGGTGCATTTATACGGAGACTTGATTACACACAGGTGGATTGTATTTATCATCATTAGTAATTTAGGTCAACATTGGATCATTCAGAGATCCTCACTGAACTTCTGGAGAGAGTTAGCTGCACTGAAAGTAAAGGGGCTGAATAATTTTGCACACCCAATTTTTCAGTTTTTGATTTGTTAAAGTTTGAAATATCCAATAAATGTCGTTCCACTTCATGATTGTGTTGTTGTTGATTCTTCACAAAAAAATACAGTTTTATATCTTTATGTTTGAAGCCTGAAATGTGGCAAAAGGTCGCAAAGTTCAAGGGGGCCGAATACTTTCGCAAGGCACTGTATGTATGTATGTATGTATGTATGTATGTATGTATGTATGTATGTATGTATGTATGTATGTATGTATGTATGTATGTATGTATGTATGTATGTATGTATGTATGTATGTATGTATGTATGTATGTATGTATGTATGTATGTATGTATGTATGTATGTATGTATGTATGTATGTATGTATGTATGTATGTATGTATGTATGTATGTATGTATGTATGTATGTATGTATGTATGTATGTATGTATGTATGTATGTATGTATGTATGTATGTATGTATGTATGTATGTATGTATGTATGTATGTATGTATGTATGTATGTATGTATGTATGTATGTATGTATGTATGTATGTATGTATGTATGTATGTATGTATGTATGTATGTATGTATGTATGTATGTATGTATGTATGTATGTATGTATGTATGTATGTATGTATGTATGTATGTATGTATGTATGTATGTATGTATGTATGTATGTATGTATGTATGTATGTATGTATGTATGTATGTATGTATGTATGTATGTATGTATGTATGTATGTATGTATGTATGTATGTATGTATGTATGTATGTATGTATGTATGTATGTATGTATGTATGTATGTATGTATGTATGTATGTATGTATGTATGTATGTATGTATGTATATGTGTGTGTGTGCGTGGTTACCAGCCTCGGGGGCCTCCTCTGGTGTGTGTACAGTGACAGAGCTGACAGGCTCATCACAGCCACACAGGTTACTGAAGGTCACTCTAGCATTCAACACATGGAACAGAGGGATCTCTGAGAGAGAAAGAAAGATGTATGGGTAAACCACTTCTCCAATCTTTTTGGCTCTATAACAAATAATAAAGAGCAAAAACATATACAGGATCAAATACAAATCTTAGAATCAACTATTAAAGACTCCCAGAACCCACTGGATTCTCCAATTACCTTGAATGAGCTTCAGGACAAAATAAAAACCCTCCAACCCAAAAAGGCATGTGGTGTTGATGGTATCCTTAATGAAATGGTCAAATATACAGACAACAAATTCCTATTGGCTATACTAAAACTCTTTAATATCAGCCTTAGCTCTGGCATCTTCCCCAATATTTGGAACCAAGGACTGATCACCCCACTCTACAAAAGTGGAGACAAATTTGACCCCAATAACTACAGTGGGATATGCATCAACAGTAACCTTGGGAAAATCCTCTGCATTATCATTAACAGCAGACTCGTACATTTCCTCAATGAAAACAATGTACTGAGCAAATGTCAAATTGGCTTTTTAAGCAAATTACTGTAAAACAGACCATGTATTCACCCTGCACACCCTAATTGACAACCAAACAAACCAAAACAAAGGCAAAGTCTTCTCATGCTTTGTTGATTTCAAAAAAGCCTTAGACTCAATTTGGCTTGAGGGTCTGCTATACAAATCGATGGAAAGTGGTGTTGGGGGGTAAAACATACGACATTATAAAATCCATGTACACAAACAAGTGTGCGGTTAAAATTGGCAAAACACACACATTTCTTCCCACAGGGCCGTGGGGTGAGACAGGGATGCATCTTAAGCCCCACCCTCTTCAACATATATATATATATATCAACGAATTGGCGCAGGCACTAGAAAAGTCTGCAGCATCCGGCCTCACCCTACTAGAATCTGAAGTCAAATGTCTACTGTTTGCTGATGATCTGGTGCTTCTGTCACCAACCAAGGAGGGCCTACAGTTGCACCTAGATATTCTGCACAGATTCTGCCAGACCTGGGCCCTGACAGTAAATCTCAGTAAGACCAAAATAATGGTTATCCAAAAAAGGTCCAGTCGCCAGGACCACAAATACAAATTCCATCGAGACACCATTGCCCTAGAGCACACAAAAAACTATACATACCTTGGCCTAAACATCAGCGCCACAGGTAACTTCCACAAAGCTGTGAACGATCTGAGAGACAAGGCAAGAAGGGCATTCTGTGCCATCAAAAGGAACATAAAATTCAACATACCAATTAGGATCTGGCTAAAAATACTTGAATGAGTCATAGAGCCCATTGCCCTTTATGGTTGTGAGGTCTGGGGTCTGCTCACCAACCAAGAATTCACAAAATGGGACAAACACCAAATTGAGACTCTGCACGCAGAATTCTGCAAAAATATCCTCTGTGTACAACGTAGAACACCAAATAATGCATGCAGAGCAGAATTAGGCCGATGCCCACTAATTATCAAAATCCAGAAAAAAGTAATTAAATTCTACAACCACCTAAAAGGAAGCGATTCCCAAACCTTCCATAACAAAGCCATCACCAACAGAGAGATGAACCTGGAGAAGAGTCCCCTAAGCAAGCTGGTCCCGGGGCTCTGTTCACAAACACAAAAACACCCCACAGAGCCCCAGGACAGCAGCACAATTAGACCCAATCAAAATCATGAGAAAACAAAAAGATAATTACTTGAAACATTGGAAAGATTTAACAAATCAGATTATCTGACCACTGTGACTGACCCAAACTTAAGGAAAGCTTTGGCTATGTACAGACTCAGTGAGCATAGCCTTGCTATTGAGAAAGGCCGTCGTAGGCAGACATGGCTCTCAAGAGAGGACAGACTATGTGCACACTGCCCACAAAATGAGGTGGAAACTGAGCTGCACTTCCTAACCTCCTGTCCAATGTATGACCATATTAGAAACATATTTCCCTCAGATTACACAGAACCACAAAGAATTTGAAAACAAACCCAATTTTGATAAACTCCCATATCTACTGGGTGAAATTCCACAGTGTGCCATCACAGCAGCAAGATTTGTGACCTGTTACCACAAGAAAAGGGCAACCAGTGAAGAACAAACACCATTGTAAATACAACCCATATGTATGCTTATTTATTAACCCTTGTGACCCTTAACCATTTGTACATCGTTAAAACACTGTATCCTCATTACATTTGTAATGTCTTTATTGTTTTGAAACTTCTGAATGTGGAATGTTTAATGTTAATTTGTATTATTTATTATCTACCTCACTTGCTTTGGCAATGTTAACACATGTTTCCCATGCCAATAAAGCCCATTGAAGCCCATGAATTGAATTGTAGAGAGAGAGATGTGAGGTGGCAAGGGTGAAGAGAACGGAAATCTTCAAACTCTCGTCACTTTGTTTCAGCCTAAATTGTAAAGCGCTTCCTTTTTCTTCTGATAGCACCTCTTCCTCTCAATGTCCTCTCTCTGGGACTGTCTGTTCCTGACCCCAGCCTAGGAGGTATGGCCTAGGGGGCAGTTTAGGTATTAAACCTCACCTATTTTGACAGGGAAGCCGGGGGGCAGGCTCAGGGTGATGAAATCACGTAGTTTGGCAAAGTGGGCGTTAGAGATGGCCATTAGGTCAATGATGGGCGTGACCTGCTCAGCCAATGACAGAGGGTGAGCCTCACTCAACCACAGATGGGCCTTAAACCTAGAGACAGAGCGCGAGAGAGACACTTGCATTAAACACGGTGGTGATATTGTGCTTGACTGTGCGTTTGCTATGGTTATCCCAGTTCTCTGTTGCCACAGCAACAGCGGTACCTCTGGACCTTGCTGGTGAGCTCCACAGGGCGTCCAATGTCTCGTTCGTTGAGTTGGAACTCTGGGTCAAAGTATTCCTCAGCTGTGATGGCTGTGGGGTTATGGGGGCTGGCATACTGACACACATTACTCTGAGAGACATGGGGAGAGACAGACACCAATGAGCACGTCCATCTGTCAGTCCATCAAAGCACCTATCCACCACATACAACTTGAGGTGATGGTGTGTCTTTGAGAAACTCACCCCATTATGAGCGGTATGCTGCTCAGCTATCCCCAGGAAGGACTGAAGAGGAGTCTTGGTGCCTGGGAGGACAGGAGGGTTAGAACCACACTGTGGGTGTATGTATACTATGAACAAATTAAACATAAGAGTGTTCTGTGTACCTTTGCTCTTGGACTTGTCCTGGTCCGACAGGTGCTCTGTTCTTGACCGAGTCACCAACTCCACATTAGTGGCACTGTATACCTGAAACAAACCAAATAAAAAAGTATTTTAAATGCCAACAAACTCTAATTTTTTTATGAAAAGCATTTTTAAAGTCCAATAGAGTCTCTGGGCTCACCTTTGCTTCGTAGCCGCTGACTGCCTCACTCTTCTCAGAGCGCCAGCCCCAAATGCCAGACTTGTTCCTGTGCAGTAAAGAGCAGGAGAAAAGCATAAGGAGAGAGACCAGGTAGGTGAGTATGTTGGCTGTGTGTGTTTGTGTGTGAAGTAGCTACCTCTTGAAGGCGGTGTGTGTGTGTTACCTCTCGAAGGCGATGTTGCGTGTGTTGAGGTGTGTGGAGACGATGGGAGAGGTGAGTCTCTGGGCAGTGTTCTCCTGGGTGGGCAGCATGGCAGCCAGGAGAGATGGGGCATCCCGCGGGGAGAGAGACAGAGGCTCGGTGTACACTACCTGCTTGTCATGGTCCACCTCCATCACCATGGCACCATTCTCTATGGAAACAACACGTTCCCATGGAGACAAAACACACATCACCATTCAACAGGTAGCTATGGAAACAACACAAACCACCATGAGGCTACTACGCATTCCAAAACAGAAATACAACAGATGAAACGCAGTGTGGAATAACTAGCCATATCACCAGTGTGTCATACCTTCGCCCTTAAAGATGTAGCTGCGACGGCCCTTGAGCCAGGTCATGTGCTCGAAGCCCAGCAGAGTGGTGTCAACCCGCAGACACGAGCCACTCTTCCACACACGGTACACATCACTGGGACACACCTTGGAGACCAGGGGTACTGAGCGAGGAAAGGAGGGGGAGATGGATGGGGAGAGGGGGACAGAGAATTTGTGGTTTTAATACCACTGCAAACATTTCAGTGCATCACAGTGACAGTAGAATTGGGAGCTAATCCTTTGTGGGGTGCTGAAACCGACCACTGGGAGAACATCGGAAACTCACCCCAACTGGTGAACTCCCATTTCATCTCCACGTAAAAATCCCGGGCCTGAAAGACGGGAGTGTGTTTCAGGTATCTGTGCAATGGTGTATCTGATTGACAGGTGTGTTACCTTTGTGTGTTTTTTGTGGATGAACTGAAGACTGCAAATTGTTTTTCTTTAGTTATTTAAACCTTTATTTACCAAGGCAAGTCAGTTAAGAACAAATTCTTATTTACAATGACGGCCTAGGAATGACGGCCTTGTTCAGGGTCAGAACGACAGATTTTTATATTTTCAGCTTGGGGATTCGATCTAGCAACCTTTCGGTGTGTTACATTTACATTTTAGTCATTTAGCAGACACTTTTATCCAGAGTGACTTACAGGAGCAATAAGGGCACCGACAGATTTTTCCCTTAGTCGGCTCGGGTATTCAAACCAGCAACCTTTCAGTTACTGGCCCCAACGCGCTTAACCGCTACCGGTCTTACCTGTCTTAGCTTGTTGAGCAGTTCTGGGATGCCAGCCAGTCTCTCTGTGGCTCGCTTGAAGTCCCTGTACTGCAGCACCAGCTGACAAAGCTCGGGGTCCCCTGTGCTCACTGCCTCCTGCAAAACTGGACATAGGGTCATTCCATTTGATTTCAATCACTTTTTGACCGCACCCCCTTTTGATTTGAACAACATTTTCCATACACACTTAGGCATGGTAGAAGTGGTCGGAAAGTAACTGTTTGTACCTAAATGCCAAAACATTCAGGAGCAAGAGGAGTTCAAAGTTGACCCATTTTGCATACCCCACAACACCATGAGACATCCAAGTCTTCATCGCTGGAAAATATTAACGGTCGAGTTTGAAATCATTTAAAAAAGGATACAAACAAGGTTATCAAACTATTTTAGAATTTATTTTAAAGCATTTAAAAAATATAAAAATGTAACCTTTAATGGGTGAACTCAGATTTTTTTCATTTTCATATATGTTGTAGCTTAGACCCTTGATTCAAGTAGCCATACCTTCAAAATCAGTTCGTTGTCACGCCTCCCTTGGAGTTGTGGAGAATTTTGTATTGGCCAAAATGGTTTGAATGGACCGCTGATTTATTGGACGTTACATTTCAACAACCCTCCCCCACATGCTTGTTGTTGCTACGTGTTCATTCCTTTTTTCAGCCCCGGTAGGACACATTTTGCAGAGTTGTTCCGTATGCTAGTTTGCAACCAGAAAACATAAGAAAACCTGGAGGAAAAAATGAATTGTTTTGCCAGAAGTGTGCCCTATGCACAAAATCGGCATATATCGACATATTTTGAATAGGTTTTAAAATAAGCGATTTCCCAGCCACTCTCGTGCACTGTCCCCAGTGGAGGAGCTATAGGAGGACAGGCTCATCGTAATGGCTGGAATGGTATGCAATGGAACAGTATCAAACACATGGAAACCATGTTTGACTCTGTTCCATTAATTCCATTCCAACCATTAATGAGTCCGTCCTCCTTTAGCTCATTACACCAGCTCCATCCAAGCAAGGCATTTGATTGGTTTGACGTGTTGCGAGGTGTCACTGATTTACAGCGGGCTCCAACCCCTATTTAGCAAATTTTCTACCATGGACTTCACCAGGCTTCACATTTAGGGAAGCTTGGTTTTTGATGAGGCTATTAAGAATCTTATCTACATAATCTGTGGTGTTTGTGTTGTGCCCGCCCTCGGTTAAAACAGCCCATTTTAACTCATAGAAGTATATTTCATAGAATGGACTTACAGTATCCCTTCAGACCACTGCAATGTAGCTGGTACACCATTCAAATGTTAATTGAATCTACGTTTTAAGCACCAATTACTTACACAAAGATGGATGCTGGTCCACCTACAGTCGTATGTCATCTTAAATGGGAATATCTGTTCTATTATCTATATTTCAATAGGTTTCCTATGGAAGACCGACTATTTA
The DNA here is from genome assembly GCF_057628025.1 of Oncorhynchus mykiss. Classification (NCBI taxonomy): domain Eukaryota; kingdom Metazoa; phylum Chordata; class Actinopteri; order Salmoniformes; family Salmonidae; genus Oncorhynchus; species Oncorhynchus mykiss. The sequence goes on from NC_143046.1 coordinate 33,153,850, forward strand.
AAACTGATATTCTAATTCGAGACCTCCAACGATCTTTGTGGTACCATAGACTTCAAGGAGAGTAGGGCAGCTAAACACCCTTTGAGAACCTTGATCTCCTGAATGTTGTCAGAAAGTGACTTTTTGGACCTGAATGCCCACTTCTACCATGGGCAAATATAAATATGTATGGAAAGTTTTGCGGTCAGCACACCTTTTGGTTTGAACTGAAATGGAACGACCCCACAGACACACGATATTAACCCAGATAGCTATCCTTCAAAACAAACAGACTGCAATATAAATGACTCTGCTTTGTTTATGGAGAACACTATTCTTCCCAGTCATTCCCCAGTTTATACACTCACTAGTCCAACTCTGCGAGTTGCAGTGCGTCGGGTCTGCGCAGTGTCGGAGCAGCACACGGGTTGATTCAAGGTGGCCCAGACACACCGCCAGCTCTAGCGGGGTGCGCCCCCGCGCATCTAAACGCTCCACATTCTCCTGTGGAAAAACAGCCCTGGTGGGTCATGAAAGCCGGGCACGCCTCTCAGCGGTGCGGCAGCTGTTAAAATCAAAACATTAATGGCTGAAAAAGAAAAGAAACTGATGTTGCTACCTCCCGCCCCGTTGACCTACCTCGTTTTGCTGTAGTTCCCGTTCAAGCTCAATGTATTGGTTGTTCCAAACCAGAAAATGTAAAGGAAACGCCTCTTGAGCCATTGTTTTTCTATAGCTAACTGCTAGCAAGCTAATGATGTTACCTAGCAACTTGCTGGTCAGCTGTCAGTGTTTCCAGTTACAGCAAACTTGTGATTTACTGCGGGAAGAAACGTGGAAGTACACGTGCACTAAAGAAAAAAACGCAAGCTAGCGATATTTTACGGGATAAAACGGGTAACTAGCAACGTAGCTAACGCAATTAGCGAGAAGCTATGAGTATTACCGTTTGAAATACATGGCTAGCTAGCTCTCTTCTACCCGTTAGTCAGGTAAGCTTGCTAACTGGCTAAAATCATGACACTACTTGGCTAAAATCATGACAGTTCTTATTTTCCATTCCAGCTAGCTGGCTGACATCGCACGCCTGACCATGTCAACCACTAGTCTCGCAATGCCGGTTGTAACAAACGAGGGACTCAAGTTCTGACGATATGTTAGTTAGCTAACGAGCAACTCCTATCATCACCCTCTCGCTTTCGCAATGTTTTTTTTATTTTTATCCTGTGCTGTCAAAATAAGAACAATATACGGCCTATTTGGATTTCACATCCAGGTCACTCGAGTCGATGATACATCCGATGATATCAATGCGTATTTTCGGTGTTCATTCCAATCACAATATTCCAGGGAACAACAAAACCCTATTACAAACAGTCTAGTATTGTTAACAAAAACAGACCGCGGCATCTGCGACAAAATGCACCCCAGTTTGTATTATTTATTTTTCGCGTCGCTTCAGCTCCAGGTTATGGCTAGCAGTTGGAGGGAAGGGCGGAATGCATATTGCCATACAATCGAAGGGGTACACAACTGCACTATCCCACTTTTACACCAGCTGCTTAGTAGTGTGGTGGTGGGGCCATGGTGAGAATCTCTTAACCTAATAAAAGTAGGGATTACATGTATGCAGGCTTCAATTCTGGTCCTGGGGACCCAGGCTCTTGTTCCAGCCCAGCACACCGAATTCACCAAATCACCTGACATTGGAACAAAAGTTGGCAAACCCTGTAGAGCCCCCAGGACCATATTACTCATGTGCTCATCAATTAACCCAATGTTAAATGAGAGTCTGCACACATGTGGACCTGTTCTCTAATATCAGCCCCCCAAAATAATCACTTACATCTGGCACAGTTGATCTTAAATTTTTAATTTTCTAAAAAATAATAATAATAACATAAGTGAAAAAGATTTCTGAAAATAATTACAATGCTACAGGATTTTCTCTTCATCTTCTAAAATAGGGAAACATTTAAACAAAAGTACATATTTATATTCTTTTTAGATTTGGCAGTGAGGTGGGTAAGAAATAAGTATCCATTAGAAGCACTAGGCTGAATGGTAACAGGGCAGAATAATGACCGCAAATCATACATTTTTACACTGAATCTTATCAGGTGAAACGGAAAGGAACTCACATTTTATCCATGGGAAACAGAAAATGCATCAAAGTGGGGTGAGGGGCATTTCCTAAAATAGAGACAGTTGTCCTAGATTTATATTTGTACAAAACAGGGAGAGTTTTGGGAGTGATAGCACCTGAATTCTAACTGTTGTTTGAGAGCGCACCATTTACCCTGTCTTTCTCCCTTTCATTCATACCCCGCCCTTGTTTTGGTCTCGTCATCACGTCGATTGCCCTCTCGCGCCGTCCCTGAATCCTTCATAGGCGCACCCCTCTGTCTCAGGATGGGGCGACCTGACCAAAGTACTCCTGGAAGAGTTAGTCCACAACCAACACCTTTTGGGTTAGAGACGGCCTGTCATAAAGCACTTAGAACCACTAGGGTAAGGAGGGAACCCTGTCGGGCATGACACCTAGCACCCCCTGCCACCTTCACGGGAACCGCCGACCTCCCCACTTTAATCACGTAGCGTCGGCGCCTGAACGCAAACACCTGAGTCTCATGTCTGGTTTAGTCAAAAAAATATATACAACATGGAAAGAAACCCTTCTCCCACTAAGTGTGTAGTAACTAATCACCCTCCTGCTCCCTTTGAGAGTGTGGGGGATTATTAGGCCTCCCTTGTCCTTCTTCTACAGTCTTTTCTCTGTACCCGACCTCTCCCTGTAACCCCCCTGTCCCAGACAGAGGCGGCGGGCCTCTAGGATATCCTCTGGATCAGCTTGTCCTCTGATAGGCAGTAGAGGGTGTTGACGGACAGCTCCGAGATGAAAGCCTCGCAGGCTTTGCGGGAGACACCCTTGCATTCCCGCAGGTCCAGCAGGGAGAGGCAGGAGAGCCGGCGGAGGTACCGCAGACACGCATCCGTCAGCTTACTGCAGCCTGGGAGATAGAGAGACACAGCGGTGCTCAATATGAAAGACAACTCAATAGCAATCCTGTGTGTGTGTGTGTGCTGTGCTAGTCCAAGGCTTACCCCCCAGGTTGAGCTCAGTGAGTGTGTTGCGTGTGGAGGAGCCCACGGCAGTGAGCAGGTTGATGGACTGGTCCGTGAGGCCTCCGCAGTGGGACAGGTCCAGACGGGTCAACAGGGGCATGTGTCTGATCACCAGCCTCAGAGTGGAGTCACTGATCTCCAGCCCTGCCAGACGGAAAGACTGCATGTTCCTCAGCTGACTGCGGTTATCACACCCTAGAGAGAGACAGAGAGGGAGACGGGATTAGGGCAGAAAGAGGTGACAGGAGGGCGACAGCAGGAGAGAAGAAAGAAGAGGGAAAGGAGGACTGAGAATATCTGTGTCCGCTGCTGACTCCAGAGGGACATAGCTAATTAACGTGGTATGACAAGGGATTTATCCAAACAGTACTTAATTCAAAACAGAAAACTGTGTTGGGGGGGGGGGGGGCGGCTCTCACCTGGGGGGTTGAGCAGGTCTCGGATCTGTCCATCTTTCACCCCGTCGGCCCAGCGCAGGTCCAGCGTGCGCAGGAGGGGGCAACTGGTCGAGCTCAGAGCCGAAATAGAAGACCAGGAGCACCCAGACAACATGAGATCCTTCAGCCCTGAGCCGGAGAGAGAGAGAGAGAGAGAATAACATCTCCAATGTGAGTAATAGTTCAGGTGGGTCTGTCTGTCTGTCTGTCTGTCTGTATGTACCTGGCAGGCGGTTGACGAGCCACGTGAGTTGTTTCTTGGAGATGGAGGTCCAGGAGAGGTCCAGAGCGACTGGCTGGCGTTTGATGATGCCCGACAGGGCCTGAGGACTGATTGCTTTAGACACGGTCAGATTGATCCTCATCCACAGCCTCTTATCCAGGCTCCTGCACCAGAACACATTTCAAAAGTGTTTTTATCAAGCACCCATACACTCTTGCACATGCAGACACAAATAGTTACCACAGCTCTTACGGAAACAAAGGCGGTTATCACTGCGTGTGTGTGTGTGTGTGTGTGTGTGTGTGTATAAAATGCATTCTAAAATGTTTGTCTCTTACCATTTGTACCAGTTCTTGCAGACGGCCATGCAGACACAGAGCTCAGCACGAGTCAGGTAACGGAAGACTGATACCCACACCTCCCTCTCACAGCCCGGTTCACTCCCTCCATTCGCCACCTCCCTCTCCCCATTGTGTAAAGCCGACAGAGGGAGGTGTAGAGGAGGAACCCGGGAGGAGGAAGCACTGTTGTTTGTCCTCTCTGGTCTGCCCGGCCTCGTTCTCCTCTCGTCTTCATGGGAGCCGCCAGTGTGTATGTTGCTTTCCCGGATGTGTGTGTGTCTATCTGAGCGTGCAGGGTCTGGGGTGTGGTTCCTGAGGGGTGGTCGGGCAAGATTCTTGCGTTGTGTGTAAATCTGTCCGGGAGGGGCAGGGCGGGGGGTGACTGCAGCCTCCAGTTTGGGGACGATGGCCCCTGGATCATGTTTGGCCCTCGACGGCTGAAGGGTCACAGTGAGATACGAGCCCTTCATGAGGTCGTCGCTAATGTCAGAAACTACGAGGACCGGTGGCTCCGCCTGTGCCTGTCCTCCTTCTCTCCAGTCTTCATCCATCGCCGCCTCCTCTGCTTCTTCTTCGTTTTGGTTGGACTCCCCACTCCCCTCATCTTCTTTGGCTGTTACTCGTCTCTGCGGACGGTTTTCTTTGTCCCCTCTGCCACTCCGCACGCTGTTCTCCCTGTTCTCCTCCTCATCACTACTACAACTACTGCTGCTGCTGCTGCTGGTACTGCTATCACTCTCTTCCTCTGCTCCACCGTGTCTCTGTCCTCTTCCTGCTGCTCCTCCTCTGAGCCTTACTCCTCGCCCTTGCCCCCTGCGCCCATCTCCCCTGCCTGCGGGGTCCAGGCTGAGGGAGGGTTGGGGGGGCTGGAGTCGTGCCCCTGTAGGGGAGCCTCTGAAGGACCCACGGCCCCGGGACAGTCTGCCGACGGGGGAGTGAAGGCGAGAGGACACCTCTCTCTGGAGGTGGGCCAGACGCTGGGAGCCCAGGAGCTTGTGAGAACGCTCCAGAGATGACGTCTGCTTCTGTAGAGAGGAGGTGAGGAGTAGAATAGGTAAAACAATGCTTTTTTTTTGAATAATCATACACGGTGCTTTAAAATAGGCTGCATGTGCATACCGACTGTAAGATTTTGCTGCGCTCCAGTTTGATCTGCAACACAAAGACAGACATTTAAAATTAGATGACTTGGTGAAAAATTGTACGAATCAAAAAAAAACTTACGCCGCCCCCCTTCTCATTCTCCCTCTCTCACACTCTTCCGGAGTCGTAGCTCCAGTGCACCGGCTCTCTTCCTGTTCTGTTGTTGCTGCAGTAGCAGCCGCTGAGAGGGAGGGGGCGCCCTCCGCTGGGACAGAGAGGACGTCAGGGGGGGTCTGCCACGTCGCCCCTTCCTCACCCCACCTCCTGCCTCCTCTACTCCTATCCCTTCCCAGTGGGCATGCTTTGACGTAGTGAGAGAACCTGTAGACGCCATGCTGTCCTCATCACTGCTGGACGACTGAGACCGAGAGTAAGAGAGAGAGGCAACATCACAAAACAGGTATTAATAGAGTTGGTGGGTATCATCTTACAGGGACAGAAGAAGAGACGCGCACAGAGCGAGAGAGATGCGCACAGAGCGAGAGAGACACGCACAGAGCGAGAGAGACACGCACAGAGCGAGAGAGACACGCGCGCCTCACACTGTAATATGACATTTGAAACGTCTCTATTCCTTTGAAACTTTTATGAGTTGAAAGTTGACTGTTCGTTTCACTTTGGTTAATGAACATATGTTCCCCATGCCAATAAAGAAATGATGGGATACCTCTGATGAGGAGCCATCTTTGTCCTGGTAACATTTGGGACACTCCCAGCAGCTGGGCAGGTCCTTGTTGATCCTGCCCTCCCCTGGCACCTGAGAGAGGAGAATGAACAGCTATAAACATCTGAGACACACACAGAGGACCGTTATAAGCACCTATAACACCGCCATCATCCTCAAGGGCCATTTGAGTTCAGGACCCCCTCGTGTGGGATACGAAAGAAAATATGTATTGGAAGTACATGCTGCACAAGAAGGATTTTACAGTGTACATTGTAGTACAGGTATATCCACGTATCTGCTGGTGCGAGGCCTGGTCACCTTGATGCAGTCGGGGTGGGCGATCTGAGCACAGTTAGAGCATTCCATCAGGGTTGTGGAGGATGGGCTAGCGTCCGCCAGCTCCTGCTTCCCCTGGCCCTCTCCACAGAGAACACACACCGCCGAGTTGGGCAGGCCAGGCTGGAGACGGGGAAAGACAACGGTCAACATGCTATACACACACAGGGCGTGAAGGCGGTGCACTGGATACTTACAGCCAGACACTGCCGCATCATGCAGCCCTTCTTCATGCGCCCGGGTCCTCCGAACCTCCTCATGTCTCTGCAGAAGTTGCATTCGCCGCACTCCTCCCTCTGGCAGGCCGCACAGCGTTTGCAGCGCACGCGCCGCCGCCTCAGGGCCGAGAGTGAGGTGGCGGCCCGAGCCGGGCGCGGGACCGCGGGCTTGTGGGGCGTGGCCGGGCGCGGGCGGTCCACCGGCGAGGGGGAAGGGGGCCGGTACCACGACGGCTGGCCGGGGAAGGTGGGAGCAGAAGGGAGGAAAGTTGAGACGTCTGCCCCGTGTTGTTGAGGGCTTGACTGTGGTGACTAAAAGCATGTACGGCCGCGTGCATGTCGGGTGAGTGTTTGAACGCGTGTGTACGAGAGGCACGTGCCCTCTTGGCTCACCCTCTTGGGCCACTTGACGATGGGCTTCCCAGTGTAAGACAGCTTGGGGTCGTCGTTGCGGTGGTCTTCCAGAAGAGCCTAAACAGGACACAAGACACGTAAAAAGGTCAAGTCAAGACTATTGATTGAAAGACAGACAGACACTGAGAAACTGTTCCAACATCCACTGAGAATGAAGCAATGTACTGGTCAGGCACTGGAAGTTGCACACTGCGTGGATATTAAAACGTAACCCGTAGAAACCCGCTGTCCTCAGACGCCTGCAGACAGAAACGGCTCCTGTGTAGATCAGTTAGCAGAGCATGGCGCCCTTTGCAGCGTCAGGATCTTGGGTTTGATTCCTGCTGGGACCACCCATACCAAGTCCAGTGCTTGAATTTTTCCGCATTTCGTTGCGTTACAAAGTGGGATTAAATGTGATAAAATTGTCAACGATCTATAGAAAATACCAATGTCAAAGTGGAAGAAAAGTTTGAACATAAAAATAAAAAGGTACATTTAATTTGGATTAGATTAAACCCAGTCAATACTTTGTAGAAGCACCTTTGGCAGCGATTACAGCTGTGAGTCTTTCTGGGTCAGTCTCTAAAGCAGTGTTCACACTGGCAGTGTGAAGTGACTCAAATCCTTTTTATCTGCATATCCGATTCCAATCTGTAATTTTACCTGCTGTCTGAACAGCCAAAAAGCACATGTAATCAGATATTTCAAGCCACCTTTGTAGGATCGTGGTGGCCCAACACCCTATTAAAACCCTTTACACTCGTACCAGTATAAGGGTTGAAAATGGCAGATTTTGGCACTGATAAACGGCTAAATTGGCACGCAGAGGCTGTGCAGTGCAGAGGCTCTACAGTAACGTGCTCTAAACGACATCAGAGCTCAGGCTCTGTGCTTCACAGCGCTGTATGGGTTTTCACTGACAGCCGTTCTGAACTTGGGTATCGCAAATTGTCAGAGTGAGGGAAACGCTGTAAATTAAAAAGGGCTCTATGTCATTTGAAAGATGAGACGTTGAGGATTTTATTAATAATAGTAGCAAGCCAAACACCTGCGAGTCCAAACATGCACTTCTCATTTCCATGTCAGAAAGCTCGTGTAAAACCGTTATGATCACTGTGTTTGATGGACAATTAAATGGCGTCATATCCAGGGTCATACTGAACAGAATGAGACTGTCTATTGTGAAGAGAATTTGCAGCGGAACACGCACCAGAACGCACCCATACCTCCTTTCTATGCGCACCAACACTATGACCCGTTTCTCAGAACTGTCTTGTGAAAGCCTAACACTAAGGTTGTACTTCATAATAAGGCTAGTCATGTTGGCAATAGAAACAGCTTTCAAACGATGCCCACCTGATCCAGATTGTGATTGATAAAAATAGGCAACTTTTTGGATTGCGTAAATATTCATTGGCGGGGATGCGGGGTTGTGTTCCAAACAAAACAACTACAAGTGTACTAGGAACATCTAGGAAAACTAAAAAAAATAACCTTATAGTTGAAGACTCTTCTTTGAGTCATAAAAGGGCATTGAAATGACTCAGGAGCTGCACACTCTGGAGAGGGTGTGGCCACTTGGAGACACCAGTTAGTCCCCTCACTCAGACCCTTGTCATTGTTTTGTCTTATGTTTGCACCTACCCCACATTTTCTAGGAATATTCTTATGTTACTGAATGTATCCAGAATATTTTCAGATTTTGTTATCAACAAAATGCTTCGAAAAGTACAGTAAATGTAAAATGCACAAAATGTTTGGATTCAGTCGTCTGTCTGATAAACTGTTGTGGCCTCAACTTTGGTCAAATAAATGGTTATGGTTACCATGGTTATGCATTTCATATTTCTTCTCTAAGAAACATTTCAAATTTAGCCCCTTCCACATAACCCTTTACGCTTGTGGGAATTGGCCTAAGACCATGTTGACGTTTCCTTTATTTTGGCAGTTTCCTGTGTGCGCACACTACTGTAAATGACTTGAGGTGAAAGCATCTGCTAAAAGGGATACATGATATTATTATATTCGAGACTGGTGCCCTGTACCCACCCGTATGTCGTGGAGCAGGGCGGGGGCGTTGCGGATGCCTGCGGGGACACACTTCTTGTGGGCTGGCAGCTCCTCCAGCTTCCCCAGCAGGTTCCACAGCCCCTCCAGCTCCAGGGGGGTCAGGTTTACCCTCACCCCCAGCTTAGTGGCACCCAGAGCGGGGGAGACATCCTCGTCGCTCTCTTCCATTTTGACCTTGCTCTCCCTTTCCTCCTCCTTTCCTTCCTCATCATCGTCTCTGTCTTTATTCTCCTCCGACGTGCCGTTTTTCACGTGGCCGTTGAGTTTGTTCTCCGAGGAGTCTCGAGTCAGACCTGAGAGGGAGGGACAAAAACGGATTAAAACGAGAAGACAGAGCAAACGAGAGACAGAAAAATATAAATCGTTGTGTGTGTACACTCACCAACACCAAGCGAGTGCTTCTGGAACTCAGGGGTGAGGTGAGAGGTGTTAGTCAGACAGTAGAGGTATCTCTCCAGCACGTACCAGCACATCTCATAGTAGAAGGGGTATCGGAACTTGGCCGGGACCTGGACAGCAGAACACATGAGATATTGAAGGGAAGTGACTACTCTCACCTGTAGTCAACATGTAATAGTCAGTCAGTCAGTTCCCCCCCCCATTGAGTAGTACTCATGCATGTGCAGTGGAGTTCTGCGTGACACGTGTGGTAGTGTACTCACTCGTGTGCGGTCCTCGATGTTGTAGATGTTGAGCTGCATGGGGATGTTGAAGCTGTGGAGGAAGTTTCCCCCAAACACCAGCGTGTCCTCAGGGGTGTACACAGCATGGATCCAACCTTGACATCAACAGTGGAGAAGATTAGATGGGGGAACAAAAATGTACCGTGTGTATCAGTGTGTGTACGTACCAGAGGGGATCATGAAGGTATAGCCCTGCTTCAGCTCAATCCTCTGACAGTCCCGAGCCTTGTCTCCCAGGAAGATGTCCCCTTGTTTCCCTGACAACACCCAGTCCTCATACAGCTCCAGGTTCTGGGGTGTGGGTGGGATCAGCCAGAACACCTACAGGAGGAGGTCAGAGGTCGAGATAGGCCATTCTAGTATTTTATTGCATCTCTATGGCTAAGTCCTAAACGTTCGTAACTCTAGAATGTGCTGACAATTGGCAGCCATCTTGGTCAGGGATAAATGGTGTTCTATTGAAGTCTGCGGTGATTCAAAACGTGACACATCCAAGGCTCAAGTTCTCCTGGGTGTCGTCTCACCTTGCCCCCCCGCAGGATGTGGTACCAGACCGACGTACCACCAAAGTCAACGTGGAAGTCTGTGAAGCAGCCCTGGACACTCATCAGACAGTACCTGAAGGAATATACATCTTTACACCATACATCAACCATCATTAAAAACATGTGTTAAATGAACGCTCCACGCACAAACACCGCATTGTTATTTAAAAAAAATATTTTAGCTACTATCTTGTCTCATCGCAACAACTCCCGTACGGGCTCGGGAGAGACGAAGGTTGCGTCCTCCAATACACAACCCAACCAAGCCGTACTGCTTCTTAACACAGCGCGCATCCAACCCAGAAGCCAGCCTCACCAATGTGTCGGAGGAAACACTGTGCACCTGGCAACCTTGGTGCACTGCGCCCGGCCCGCCACAGGAGTCGCTGGTGCGCGATGAGACAAGGATATCCCTACCGGCCAAACCCTCCCTAACCCGGACAACGCTAGGCCAATTGTGCCTCGCCCCACTGACCTCCCGGTCGCGGCCGGTTACGACAGAGCCTGGGCGCGAACCCAGAGTCTCTGGTGGCACAGCTGGCGCTGCAGTAGAGCCCTTAACCACTGCGCCACCCGGGAGGCCAACACCGCATTGTTACGGAAGGGTAAACATTTTAAAATGAAGTGTCTGACTCGTGGAATGAAAGCCATAAAAAGGTGCAGGTTCGGGACTCACTTCTGCACTTTGGGATACTGCATGTCTATGATGGAGTTGGTTGAGTCTCTCTGTCGCTCCTTCAGGTGCCTTGGCCACATGTTGTCCACCCAGTCGATCAAATCCACCTGGGGAGAGGGAGGGAAGGTCAGCAGGGACACGCACCACTGACTGTCCAGGGCTCTGTGGAAGTGATAGCCCAGTGTTTACAATGGTCAGACACCTGAACTTGCTATGTGATTGTTTGGTGTTTGACAAGGTTTTCTGGTTTGTAGTACTGAGTGATTAGTACTTCGAGGTCAGTTCGGTTTTGGTTCGACTATTTAAAGATTATCACAATTTTTCGACTTTGATTATTTTTTTAAACATTAAATGCATTATGAAATAATGACACTACAGTGATTTGAGCTTTTTAATGGAAATTCCAAAGCCAAAAATAGTGAACATTCAATTGCCAAAACTAAAATTTCCCCTTGCCTCTGATCAGATCCACATTGCATAGAAAAATAGGAAATTACTATGAAATACAATATTTCAGTTGTGTTTATTACTTCGTTTTTATTCGATGACTTTATCATTTCTCATTCCTTGAAGTCCTCCTCTCTTCTCTGCTCAGCCAGGAGCAGTCAGCCAGCCAGGCCATCTAACATTGTTCTCCCCCATACTGTACTGTCTTTAGTCATGCTACTAGTTGGTCAAAGTAGATAAGATATAACTTCCTCAACCGTCTCTGTCTCTCTTCATTGTGTTGTGTACATTCCTCTCTCATATGGCCTGTGTATATGGAACATAACGTAGCAGGTGTAAACGTGTATCTGTCCAGAGATCTGAATCTAATGAAGAAATGCTCATGTCTCCGCCCTCACAATGGGAGTCGTTGTCCCAAAGGCGACAAGGCAGGCGACAAGCTTAGGTCCAAAACGCATTGGGATTATTTTGGACAGGTTTTGGCGAGAGGGAAACCGTTCGCCTCTTCCTCGCTGTTCGAGCCAGGAAAAAACAAGTGAAATGGATTACGGACACTAGTTATTTTCCAGGGTTCTGTGCTGAATTAAATGGAATATTTGCTTAATGAAAACCCCAACAATGTAGACATTGTTAATGTTGTAAATGACTATTGTAGCTGGAAACAGCAGATCTTTTATGGAATTTACACATATGGAGCATCAGCATTTATGGGTTTGATCCCACAAATACTGACGCTCCAGATACTCAACTAGTCTAAAGAAGGACAGTTTTATTGCTTCTTTAATCAGCACAACAGTTTTCAGCTGTGCTAACATAATTGCAAAAGGGTTTTCTAATGATTAATTAGCCCTTTAAAATTAGCTACAATAGTCATTTACAACATATGATGTTATTTTAATGGACAAAAAAAAAAGTGCTTTTCTTTCAAAAACAATGACATTTCTAAGTGACCCAAAACTTTTGAACGGTAGTGTATATAATGATGGTTCCTCACTCAGCACTACTGGTATGTGTGTGCGTGCGTGCGCGCGCCTGCACGTGTCTTACCGAGGCGGGTCGTTTCACCAGGTTCTCCAGCTTGGTGTGACTGAACTCCAGGCTGATGACGTTATAGAGCTTATCTCGCTCCGAAGGCGGGGTCTCGTAGTACCGCCGCCATTGGGCCATGGACATCTCGATGCCCTTCTGAGTGGTCACATCCATAACGTCGACCATCCTCCGACTGCCTATGACAGAAGGGGTCAGGCAAAGGTCAGGGAGAATTACTTACAGGCCCTGCAGCACTGTTTCAAAATTCAGATGAAATCAGCAGCCATGAGTTCATAAGAGTGTTCATAGTTTGGGCCTTACCTACAAACAGCTTGACGTCACTCACACTGAAATCAGAGTCTGGCATCCTGACAGAATAAGACAGAGGAAGGGAGAGAGAGCGAGAGGGGGGTTGTTAAATAAATCTGGAGAATCAGAGTGAGCCAGCAGTTATATTTCCATCTCCCGCAGATCTGCAGAGAAGGAGGTGGGCTAGATAATTAGAAGACGAAGAGTGACCTACTCTAAGCCGAGGCCGTCTTTTTTCTCAAAGATCAGAGGGTCTCTCAGCCCCTCTCTCTGGATGTACTCGAACGTGAAGTCTGCAGAGAAACACACGTTACCCTCAACAATGCAGGGCAGGCACACCAAAAGTAATCAAAGAAGTAGAACCATAATTAGGGCCAAGTTTTTTTTGCCAGATTACAAAACCAACAAGCTTTTCCAGGTCAAGATCATAACATAGGAGAAACTGGGTTAACGCCTTTAAGGGGTATCATAGCTTGGTTTGATCCCTGACCTTTTCCCTCCATGTGTTTAACCAGGTTGGAGTTGAACCGGTCACTCTGCAGCTTCTCATCCAGGTCAAAGGTCCTCTTCCCCTCAATCTCATCGTCCGAGATCCCGTCATCGAGGTAGCGCCGCCGCGTCCCCGTACGCTAGTGACACAAAGCAGAAACTCAACTCGTATCCAGGGATGTGATGGTAATTGAATAAACGTGTAACTGACGGTTGTGGACGAAGACAGCCATGAAAATAAAATAACTGTCAAACCCATTTAAATAGTCCTACATTTATTTTAGGATATACATTTTTTTATATATATATATATATATATATATACAGTGCCTTGCGAAAGTATTCGGCCCCCTTGAACTTTGCGACCTTTTGCCACATTTCAGGCTTCAAACATAAAGATATAAAACTGTATTTTTTTGTGAAGAATCAACAACAAGTGGGACACAATCATGAAGTGCAACGACATTTATTGGATATTTCAAACTTTTTTAACAAATCAAAAACTGAAGAATTGGACGTGCAAAATTATTCAGCCCCTTTACTTTCAGTGCAGCAAACTCTCTCCAGAAGTTCAGTGAGGATCTCTGAATGATCCAATGTTGACCTAAATGACTAATGATGATAAATACAATCCACCTGTGTGTAATCAAGTCTCCGTATAAATGCACCTGCACTGTGAGAGACTCAGACTCAGAGGTCTGTTAAAAGCGCAGAGAGCATCATGAAGAACAAGGAACACACCAGGCAGGTCCGAGATACTGTTGTGAAGAAGTTTAAAGCCGGATTTGGATAAAAAAAAGATTTCCCAAGCTTTAAACATCCCAAGGAGCACTGTGCAAGCGATAATATTGAAATGGAAGGAGTATCAGACCACTGCAAATCTACCAAGACCTGGCCGTCCCTCTAAACTTTCAGCTCATACAAGGAGAAGACTGATCAGAGATGCAGCCAAGAGGCCCATGATCACTCTGGATGAACTGCAGAGATCTACAGCTGAGGTGGGAGACTCTGTCCATAGGACAACAATCAGTCGTATATTGCACAAATCTGGCCTTTATGGAAGAGTGGCAAGAAGAAAGCCATTTCTTAAAGATATCCATAAAAAGTGTTGTTTAAAGTTTGCCACAAGCCACCTGGGAGACACACCAAACATGTGGAAGAAGGTGCTCTGGTCAGATGAAACCAAAATTGAACTTTTTGGCAACAATGCAAAACGCTATGTTTGGCGTAAAAGCAACACAGCTGAACACACCATCCCCACTGTCAAACATGGTGGTGGCAGCATCATGGTTTGGGCCTGCTTTTCTTCAGCAGGGACAGGGAAGATGGTTCAAATTGATGGGAAGATGGATGGAGCCAAATACAGGACCATTCTGGAAGAAAACCTGATGGAGTCTGCAAAAGACCTGAGACTGGGACGGAGATTTGTCTTCCAACAAGACTATGATCCAAAACATAAAGCAAAATCTACAATGGAATGGTTCAAAAATAAACATATCCAGGTGTTAGAATGGCCAAGTCAAAGTCCAGACCTGAATCCAATCGAGAATCTGTGGAAAGAACTGAAAACTGCTGTTCACAAATGCTCTCCATCCAACCTCACTGAGCTCGAGCTGTTTTGCAAGGAGGAATGGGAAAAAATGTCAGTCTCTCGATGTGCAAAACTGATAGAGACATACCCCAAGCGACTTACAGCTGTAATCGCAGCAAAAGGTGGCGCTACAAAGTATTAACTTAAGGGGGCTGAATCATTTTGCACGCCCAATTTTTCAGTTTTTGATTTGTTAAAAAAGTTAGAAATATCCAATAAATGTCGTTCCACTTCATGATTGTGTCCCACTTGTTGTTGATTCTTCACAAAAAAATACAGTTTTATATCTTTATGTTTGAAGCCTGAAATGTGGCAAAAGGTCGCAAAGTTCAAGGGGGCCGAATACTTTCGCAAGGCACTGTATATATATATATATAGTTTACTAAGTGAGTGTTTACTAATGATTATAAGCAATTGTTTTGCTAGCCTAGTCTGTCTATTAAACGGTCTCTATCTCGTCCTCTTTCCAACTCGCCTTTGATGCTCAGGCAGCAAATTCACTAGATGCGTGGGGGTACCTGGCAAATGTCAAATGTAGAAAAGTGCCCAGCTTTTCTTCACCTCACACATTAAGTCATTCAAATCAAAACAGTACCTCACAGTATTTGAAAAATCTTTCCAATGCGTTCTGCCTTGATAATCATCGTTGTCAATACATTATCTTATAGCGTACTTCCCGAAAGCCTAAGGCAGGCCTAGGTTTTTTAATACGTTTTAAGGAAAGGAGAAATATTTGCTTGTGTTGACATATGCTGGTGGCTTTGATTGACAGGTGCTTTTATGGGGTTGTGCGCGAGTTTGCCGGTTCTCTCTATAGGTCGATGGGCTACTTTTAGGAAACTACCGTCTGGACTGCATCTATTTCATAAGAATCAAATGCTCCTGTCATTATTGAATCTGGTAAAAGGCCTGTTTTCAGTAGCTCCGGCTACATTATTTCTGTCATTACGGCATCCTCTCTTTGAAGAACATATGCCACTGCCATCGAATGACCACAGCAACAGGGTTTGTAACGTTATGTGAATGTTTTGGGAAAAACCCATCGGACTCCGATTGAATTGTATTCTGCATCGAAATAGGATCTGTGTGTATGTATGTATGTATGTATGTATGTATGTATGTATGTATGTATGTATGTATGTATGTATGTATGTATGTATGTATGTATGTATGTATGTATGTATGTATGTATGTATGTATGTATATATATATATATATATATATATATATATATATATATATATATATATATATATATATGCAGAAAAGCCAACAGACAAGGAAAGTATGCATCTTTATTTTGACTCTTAATGTGTCAATACAAAACTGCTACAGATTTGTTGATTAAGGATAATAAGTAATAACCTGAATAATAATAATGAAATGCCATGATAATAATGAAGTGTAATGGCTTGTTTCAAATAGGTTTTATTAATTAGCATATCCATGTAAACAAGTGTGTACATTCGCCTGGCCAATTACCATAACCTCAAATTCCAAGACCGTCACAGCCCTACTTTTATCACTTTGAATGAGATTTCTGCTAAGACCATGCACATGTAACAGTATTGCCTTTGTCCCTCTTTGCCACAACACTGGCTTGAACCAGGGACCCTCTGAATATATCAACTGCCGCCACAGAAGAAGCATCGTTAACGATCGCTCAACAAAAGCAGTGGGCCTTGAAGAGCAATGGAAACAACTGCCTTTAAGGTCTTTGAGCGAGGGACGTCACCGATTGACCGCTACTAGCATGCATTGCTAACAAGCTAGCCATTTCACATCGGGAAACACACCAATGTACACTGAGTATACCAAATATTAGGAGCACCTTCCTAATAGGGTATAACGAACAGCCTCAATTCGTCTGGGCATGGACTCTATAAGGTGTCGAAAGCGTTCCACAGGGACGCTGGCCCATGTTGACTCCACAGTTGTGTCAAGTTGGCTAGATGTCCTTTGGGTGGTGGACCATTCTAGATACACATAGGTAACTATTGAGTGTGGAAAAACCCAGCAGCTTTGCAAAAACCGGTGCACCTGGCACCTACTACCAAACCCTGTTCAAAGGCACAAAGACTCATAACAGAAAGATTTTGCAGATCAGTCATTCAGTCACGCAATGGTCTGCGTGGGCATCACAGAAGGAGGGCCTTATCCCCACCCCACTTACTTCCATTCACCCCCTGCTCTCATATCTTGGCTAGACAGATGGGTCCAGCACAACACCCCACCCCCATCCTGTTCCACCAAACCCGGGCTATGCCTGGTATTATCTTTACTCAAAACACCCCGCATGCTGTTTCCTATTGTTCTGCAACTATTCTTATATCTTGACTAACTATACATTCTAAGATCCACACAAACATTCCACTATTATCTATAATTCTGTGGATCATTTTTAATGGCCAATTTTATTTATTATTATTTATTTATTTTATACACCCTTTAGAAAAGCCTAAATGGGTCTAAGTCACGGCATGGTAACAAAAAGCCCCACCTAATGTAAAGCGACATGAGCAAGCATTATCAGGTCAGACAACAGTGAACTTGAACCTGACCCTACATTGAACCCACTGACACGCATCCAGTCTATCGCCAGGCCAACAGATCCACAACACTCTCTCGTTGATTTAGCTTGTTACCGATGCAACAGTCGTTTTCTTTAGGGAAACTAGCTAAATACAACTTGCAAAACAATTTTAGCTAACACACCAACACGTAGCTATAAATTAGACTGTACTTACCAAGCGCTTGCTGTAACGGGGGTTTTGGTCTTCCATGACCTAAGACAGGAATGAGACCTTTGAGAAATCACAATGCCATGAACAGCCTAAATTAATTGAGCAGTTAACTAATTTAACAGCAGCTTTTGAGAGCCAAACTATAGGCCAATTGTTTACATATGAGTATAAAATACTCTCAACTTCTGGCGCTTGGATTGACAGTTTGCCAGCTTCAGTATCGGGACAAGGATAAAGGTTAGCTAAGTTTTGGCTAACGTTATAATATATAAACTGCTAAGTACTAAATAACAGGCTACACGGTAACAAATGTATTTAGCTACAGT
Source organism: Oncorhynchus mykiss (assembly GCF_057628025.1). NCBI lineage: Eukaryota > Metazoa > Chordata > Actinopteri > Salmoniformes > Salmonidae > Oncorhynchus > Oncorhynchus mykiss. Next base: position 33,171,625 of record NC_143046.1, read on the forward strand.
AACGTTAGTTAGCTAACAAATAACAATCCAATAACGTTAGGTGTCTAAACGTCAACTAGCCACCGTTAACTAATTATTATTGTTGACAAAAACGGGAACATGCAAATTACACTTTTTTTGCAAGAAAATCTGTTATTTAACCATATCGTTATCCTTGGATAATGTTACAGAACTGACCCAAGTTGCAGCAGAGGCTGTTAGCGAGTGCTATCTACATATACTAACGCGTTAGCTACAAGAGACTGTTGTTAGCTAGCTAACTTCCCCGAATACATTTGAGTGTCTAGTGGTCCTGCTCTGTTCGGACGCAATTTCAGTTAATAACCTACCGTTACCTAGTCAACATACCCAGCACAATATGATGGTATAATGTTAGTTACAGTTATGGGTTATCTTTATGTAGATCAAATGATCTAACTTACGTTAGCGTCTTCATTCACGGAACGTTAGCTAGTTAGCCATCATTGCGCTAACGTTAGCTTCCTAATCGGAAAATGGCTAACGTATTATTTTTTAGATAAGTTTCCCACTGAAATAACTCATTGGGTTGTTGTGGTCTGTATGTTATGCCGTAGCGCGGCGTCTAGAAGTTATCGCTGAACTTTGTATATATTTTTAGCTTTGTAGTTTGTTATCCTGGTTATTGTGCGATAAAGTTAAAGCGATCTGCTTCGATCCGCCATTTTCAGCTGAGCATAAAACACACACACACACACACACACACACACACACACACACACACACACACACACACACACACACACACACACACACACACACACACACACACACACACACACACACACACACACACACTACCCCCAAAGAGAAGGACCCGCCCCAGGATTAACACTGCCATCCAATAGAACATGAATAAATCAACACAGGAAGGTTGTGATTGGGTAAAAATTATGTCTTTCCGAGAGATGGTTTGTAGAGCTGTTTAAACTGCGCCCCACGTGGAGTGACAGCCTATGGCAGTAGAGACCACCGACGTGAGCGAAACATTATTCGCTGGGGTGTCAAAATGGGGTCAACAAGAGAGCCTATCATAAGACTACTATGGGGAACAATTTATGTACATAAACCAATCATATCGGAACATAGTGAGGCTGAAGATTTCCAGTAAAGACCATTGTCATAAGGACAAGGGAACATATAGTAAGAGGGACAATAGTTGTTCCATCCCATTCAAAAAGTATTTGAATGCCACCTGTCAACGAAATAATAAAACGTTTCTTAAACAGATGAGGAAAAAGAGAGAATTAAAGACAAGAGGCGCACTAATAGCACACATACAACATTCTATTACAGAACAACCACACTGGATAACTGACAACCACTCATCACTTAAAAGACCTTCACTAACATTTCAGCACATTACATACTGACACAGCATACCGAGAAACAACATTGTATGAACGACCACACACACACACACACACAAAGAAAAAAATACATGTGCAATAAAATACATGACTGGGTAAATTAAGGATTTTGACCATGAGTCAGAGCTGTAACTATATTTGTTGAATGTTGTGCTCAAGTATATATCATTTCATACATATTTTCTTATGCACATAAGTCATTGAATCATTAATCCAAATATTCACCCAATGTTTTCGCCTACATATGGTACCACAATGTCCTACTGTCATTGGCAGGGGGCACCAATCTCATTGTGCATGGGATCTTCAAAACCTTAGTCCTAGGTTACCACACTGTCATCTGAATGAGAAATTAGAAGCAGTGAGGAAAATTAAGACTTTTTCCACATTTGTTACGTTACAGCCTTATTTTAAAATGGATTAAATAAAAATCCTCAGCAATCGACATACAATACCTTAGTTCTGGGACACAAAGCATCCTTCACTCATGCTGCCAAACATACCCTCGTAAAACTGACTCTCCTACCGATCCTTGACTTCGGCGATGTCATTTACAAAATAGCCTCCAACACTCTACTCAGCAAATTGGATGCAGTCTATCACAGTGCCATCCGTGTTGTCACCAAAGCCCCATAAACTACCCACCACTGCAACTTGTATGCTCTCGTTGGCTGGCCCTCGCTTCATATTTGTCGCCAAACCCACTGGCTCCAGGCCATCTATGTCTTTGCTAGGTAAAACCCCGCCTTCTCAGCTCACTGGTCACTATAGCAGCACCCACATGCTCCAGCAGGTATATTTCACTGGTCACCCCCAAAGCCAATTCCTCCTTTGGCCGCCTTTTCTTCCAGTTCTCTGCGGCCAATGACTAGAACGAACTGCAAAAATCACTTTAGCTGGAGACTCATATCTCCCTCACTAACTTGAAGCATCAGCTGTCAGAGCAGCTCACAGATCACTGCACATAGCCCATCTGTAAATAGCCCATCCAACTACCTCATCCCCATGCTGTTATTCATTTTATTTACTCCTTTGCACCTCAGTATCTCTACTTGCAAATTCATCTTCTGCACATCTATCACTCATGTTTATTTGCTAAATTGTAATTATTTCTCCACTGTGGCCTATTTTCTGCCTTACCTCCCTAATCTTACTACATTTGTAGTATATTGTATATAGACTTTTCTATTGTATTATTGACTCTGTGTTAGGTTATTCCATGTGTAACTGTGTTGTTTGTGTCGCACTGCTTTGCTTTTTCTTGGCCCGGTCGCAGTTGTAAATGAGAACTTGTTCTCAACTAGCCTACCTGGTTAAATAAAGGCGATGTAAAATACAAATAATAGGCCTCCCGAGTGGTTAAGGGTGCTGTACTGCAGCGCCAGCTGTACCATCAGAGTCCCTGGGTTCGCGCCCAGGCTCTGTCGTAACCGGCCGCGACCGGGAGGTCCGTGGGGCGACGCACAATTGGCCTAGCGTCGTCCGGGTTAGGGAGTGATAGGGATCTCCTTGTCTCAAGGTTGCCAGGTGCGGCTGGTTGGAATGCGCGCTGTGTTAAGAATCCTGTCTCGGCACTCTATTTATGTTCTGGTTCTGTCATTATGGGGTTATTATTTTCTATTCTTTTTTTTGTTATTCTTTTTTTTTTTGTACTTAAAAAAAAAAAAAAAAATTATTATATATTTTTTGAATTTTACCCCTTTTTCTCCCCAATTTCGTGGTATCCAATTGTTGTAGTAGCTACTATCTTGTCTCATTGCTGGTTGGGTTGTGTATCGGAGGACGCATGACATTCAGCCTTCGTCTCTCCCGAGCCCGAACGGGAGTTGTAGCAATGAGACAAGATAGTAGCTACTACAACAATTGGATACCACGAAATTGGGGAGAAAAAGGGGTAAAATTCAAAACAAAAAAAGATGGCGCCGACAGACATGGCAGCTCTGCTTCTAGCTCCTAAACAATTTGCCAGTATTTAGTTTTTTTGTGTGTCATTCCTTACATTTGCCCAGAATTATTTAAATATAATAATAAATAAAACAAAAAAGTTTAAAAAAATGAAAATAAAAATACAAATAAAATACCCCATAATGACAGAGCAAAACCAGTTTAGACATAAATACTTTATTTACATAAGTATTCAGACCCTTTGCTATGAGACTTGAAATTGAGCTCAGGTGCATCCTGTTTACATTGATCATCCTTGAGATGTCTCTACAACTTGGAGTCTACCTGTGGTAAATTCAATTGATTGGACATGATTTGGAAAGGCACACCCCCGTCTATATAAAAAGATCCCACAGTTGACAGTGCATGTCAGAGCAAAAACCAAGTCATGAGGATGAAGGGATTGTCCGTAGACAGGATTGTGTCGAAGCACAGATCTGGGGAAGGGTACCAAAACATTTCTGCAGCATTGAAGCTCTCCAAGAACCCAGTGGCCTCCATTCTTAAATGGAAGATGTTTGGAACCAGCCAGGCTCTTCCTAGAGCTGGCTGCCTGGCCTAACTGAGCAATCGGGGGAGAAGGGCCTTGGTCAGGGAGGTGACTAAGAACCCGATGGTCACTCTAACAAAGCTCTGTGGAGATGGGAAACACTTCCAGAAGGACAACCATCTCTGCAACACTCCACCAATCAGGCTTTTATGATAGAGTGGCCAGACGGAAGCCACTCCTCAGTAAAAGGCACAACAGCCTGCTTGGAGTTTGCCAAAAGGAACCTAAAGACTCTCAGATCATGAGAAACAAGATTCTCTGGTCTGATGAAACCAAGATTGAACTCTATGGCCTGAATGCCAAGTGTCACGTCTGGAAGAAGCCTGGCACCATCCTTATGGTGGAGCATGATGGCGGCAGTATCATGCTGTAGGAATGTTTTTCAGCGGCAGAGACTAGTTTGGATGGAGGCAAAGATTAACAGAGCAAAGTACAGCCATCCTTGATGAAAAACCGCTCCAGAGGACTCAGGACCTCAGACTAGGGCGAAGGTTCACCTTCCAACAGGACAACTAACCCAAAGCACACAGCCAAGAGAACGCAGGAATGGCTTCGGGACAAGTCTCTGAATGTCCTTAAGTGGCCCAGCCAGAGCCCAATCAAACATCTCTGGTGACATCTGAAAATTGCTGTGCAGTGACACTCCACAACCAACCTGACAGAGCTTGAAGATCTGTATAGAAGAATGGGAGAAACTCCCCAAATACAGGTGTGCCAAGCTTGTAGCGTCATACCCAAGAAGACCCGAGGCTGTAATCGCTGCCAAAGGTGCTTCAACACATATGTAAATGTGACAAATTAATACATTTGCTAAAATTTCTAAAAACCTACTTTTGCTTTGTCATTTTGGGGTATTGTGTGTTGATGGGGGATTTTATTTTAATATGGCTGTAACGTAAACGTCAAGGGGTCTGAATACTATCCGTAGATCATTTTGCAAATCATCAGACATTTTCCCTTCAAACCGAAGGACTGTAAGAGTCTCATCCAAACTCCAATGGAAGCACAGACAACCTATTTCTCCACCATCCCGTAAGACAGTTAAAGGGAATGAAGAACCAAGTGAACAGGAGAGAGCAGGGTCAGCGGGGAGTGTGTGTGTGTCAGTACAGGCCTGTTTGAGTGAATTAAAGAATGAGGGTGTGTGACAGACTTACATTCTCTTGACTTCAGTACCTTAAACCAGACTCTAGGTGCTGCTGTCATTGCCACTCGTTAACTACTGTATTCCAATACAGCAGATACATTTATTCATGGTGATAGGTTTTCAGAGAAAAATGTGCACCTACAGTCAATGATTCACTCACACTGAATGTGGGATAGTTTGACTGTGTAACCCATCATTCAGATGTGCCAAGTCTGTCAACTCAGTATTGCACAACGCAGCATGAACCACAACACCAGCAGTCTTAACCAAAATATATTTTTTACACATTTTATTCCATCATTAAAATCTCTGGCATCCACAATAATACTACAGTGAAGTTCTATTACATTTAAAACGGTCTTGAAATATCCAGACCCTCAGGGATGACCTCAGTTACATACTCCACGTGTCCTCTCTCCCTCCTCAAAACCCATTGGATGAGAAAGCCAGAGGTCCCTTCCCACGGACCTTCTCCTCCAATGGGTTTTGAGAAGGAGTGGGGACATGAGTACGTAACTGAGATCTTGTCTCATTTAAAGCCTTGCCATTGGCCACCGTGTCTGAGGTATGGAAATTAATTTAAAATTGGACAGACAGCAAAAAAAAAAGGCTTAGGCGCAAATCAGATGTTAGACTCATATCTCACCCAAATGCTTAGAGGTTACGTGTGCTTTAGGAGTTTTAAAAACACTATTCAAGCGGCATCAAACACATGCACATTGCTCAACATAGATTGAAGTGAAATCCACTGGTTTCCATCCTCAGTACATATCATGTGATATGGTGAGGTCAACGTTCCTCTGTGGGCTGGAGGAGGCTGTGGCTGGCTGGCTACCTTTCAGCTTGGAGGGTCATCATGGCAAGACAATAAGGCACGGGTGGTGGCAGGGATACATTAAGTCAATGGTTTTTTGTAATGAGAGAGACATGTCATGGATTCCCTTCAGTGTGGATCAAGATCAATCACATTACTGGATACATCGAAAGCAGTTCAGAGAATGTCATTGAAGTGTTGCATGGTGTCCATTTAGTTGTGTGAGGGTAAGGATATACATTACTTAAGATTCCCTTTTTATTGGCATTATCAGAGGCTCATAAACAGTCTTAGTTTTGGTCCTCTTGTTTCTCTTCCAGCTAATGCTCATCCTCTCAGCCACCTCAGGGAAGACACCAGCCAGTTCCATCAGCTGGGCCTTTTTCTATTGGTCAGACATACAGTAAGAGAGGGGGAGGATCCCAGGGCAATGGAAGTGATCGGTTGAGTCTACATCCCCCTCTTTGCCGTTACAGCTGGAGGAGGGCAAAATGGAGTGATTATGAAGATGGTTGGGTGGGTGGGGGCCGTGGTCCCTCTATTACCCTACTGTCTGTGATAGGATGATGGCGAGGATGACGACAGCAAGCACAGTACAGACCACTGCTATAATGATTGTCTTCTACAGAGGGGGAGAAAAAACAAACATGGGAGAACAAATACATCAGTACTTACGGTAATAAATGCGGCGGTGATACACAGACAGAATTACCAAGGGAAATGAAGCTCTGAACATGGACGGGAATATCATGCACTGTCAATCATCAGGCAATTCTGATCAACCGGGGGCTCTTTGATGCAGAGCTTCTATTGGCTGATACGAGTCAGCGATTGACAGCAAGTGACATTCCCGCCCATCATAACACAGTGAGTCATCACTTACAGTCAAACAGGCCACACTACACAGCCCAAAGACCCCAATGAGAAACATAGACCCACATATACTACCCCACACATTCACACAGAGCCCAAAGACACCATTGGGAGACTGACACACACAGTGCCAACCAGTGACCCAGCCATAGAGATACATAATGCTATTTCTATGGACCATAACCCTTACCATAAGCAACGAGTGCACTTGTGAAATGGTTCGAAGGAAGTTCAGATAAGACATGCAGTACACCCAGAGATAGCGCCAACACACCTCATAAATAGGCCAAGGAGCATGAACACCTAAACATTTAAATACCTTCACACCACGCACCCAGAGACAGTCGAAGGAAAATGGAAACAGCCAAAGTTCCAGATCCACCCGCACCGCACCCCATTGTGACACCCCAGAGTCCCCCCCCCCCCGCTTTACTCACCCTTTACACAACTCTTATTCAGACACCTTCCATCAATTCTTCTTACTCAATCCCACCGACAACCCAATAATCAGAGCCACTATGGCGAGCACGATAATCAGAATCACCAATATGATCACCCTTTTCTGTGGGAAACAATTAAGTGTCTGTTTCACCACTTTTACAAAATGTTCTCTGTTGAGAAAAATCGGTGTTCACTATCGTGACCACTCCCGAACAGCAGTAACCAGTATTAACACATTTTTTCCCCTGTAGGGTGGAAAAGATGATTATCAAGCCCTGACTACAATCAACACTATGTAGAGAAAGGGTCATGTCTACTTTTCACCACGTATTCCTGGACAAAGCGACAACATCTCTTTTCAAACAGCCTAAAAACACATGCATGACTCAGAGCTAAATGTTGCATAAAGTGATCATAAATAACTGGACGAAATACATAAAACTGTAGTTACTGTTGAAAGAAGGAGATTATATACAGCTAGAAAGGAAGTGGAAAATACAAAAGAGCGAGATGGAGAACGACCAGAGAAGTGTACAGTGTATATATATATATATATATATATCCATCTCCTCTTTCCTATTGGTCCAGATCTGGAGAAGGATGATTCAAGGTTTAGGATGGGGATCGTTGGGAACCAGGATGTCAGGCCAAAAGAGAATGGTCAACGGAGCAGGGGCCAGGGGGCGGGACAAGGGCGTTTCTATAGCCACTCACACGACGGGCATCCTGCTGAAACTTGGCAGCTTTCTTAGGGTCAGCTACCGCCCGCTCTACGAAGCCCACCGATTGGTCCATGATGCTCTCAATTCTGTCAATTATTCCACCCTGGCAGAGGGCAGGACATTGCAGGAAAGAGACGTGCAGAGGAATGGAAAGAGAAGAGGGAGAGAGAGACGGACAGAAGACAGAGGGACTACCTGTCCTAATTAGCTATCTGGCATGCTCTGAAAACCTGTAACGGAGGAAGACTGCAAAAATACCGTTGGCTGCAACTGTGTTAAAGCAGGTTAAAACAGTAGTGTTTATTTTGCATCGGTGAAATTATTTTTGGTGTGATATGAAAGGGGTTTATGTTTCTAGAACTGTGGCGCAATAAAGAAACGATACCTCTTTAGATGGAGTATTTGGCTGTTTTGGCTGCCAGAGCCAGTCTACCCCGGCAAATAACCTGTAAGGTACTTGGACCATAAGGAATAACGGTAGGCTCCTTAAGAGCACAGCTCGGGCTAACCGCATAGAAGCTTCTTAGAAACAGGGACAGTAGCACAGTTGGTTAGGTTCAGGCAGATAGCGGTTCTAGCTGATGGACGGGGTGCAGTACCTTGCGTGCTTTGCTCTGGTACTGGATGGCTTTCTTGGTCTCAGTCTTGGCCACCACTATGTGGTCCACAGCTTTAGACACTTGCACCTCTATGTTGTTCACTATGTCACCCTGAAACACACACACACACACACAGTGAGTAGACAGATATAGAACACATAAAACTTTGTTGTCTGAATACATCAGAGACAAAAACGTCACAAAAAGGGTTATATTAGAAAGAAAGACGACACTTACCTCGCGCACGGCTTTCCCTCGGAAAGCATAGGACAACCAATGAGATACAGGTGGTTACAGAGATTATATGTAGTGGTGTGGTGACTACCATATGGGGTTGGGTGGATTCCAACTTTAGTGATTCACAGACCACTGTAGGCTACTAAGATGTTGAATCAAATGTGACCCTTACTGAGAATGTAGACTCCTACTGAAGATGAATGAGTGATAGGAGGGAGACAGATGGATGGTTGGATAGACACACACACAGGGAACTTCTCTCCCAAAGCATGGAGAGAGGAAAAAAGCACTGCGGAAGGAGAAAGGGAAGTGGGTACTGGAAAAGAGAAAGGAAAAACAGATGACAGACAGGGAACGAGGAAGCAAACAAGACAGAAACAAAGACAGTAGGACAGTAGGGTTTAAAAATGCAGATATGAAATAGTGGATGGAGGAATCAATTAATGACTGAATAGACGGATCGGAGGACGAGACGTGTACCTGGCTCTCCACCAGCATGGCGATGTCTACGAACATGTCATGCAGCTCTTTGATGCTGCTCTCCAGACGCACAATGTCTTTGTGTCGCGCCTCGATCTCACTGAGAGCTTGCTTCGAGATCCCAGAGTCCATGATCTAAAGAGAGGAGGTGGTTAGTTGGCATGCACGCACGCGCGCACACACCCACACACTTTCTTACCCCTGAAGTGAAGACAGCAGAGTTTCCCCCCTCTAACATCTCTTCCAGCTCCTCATCTGTCGTGGCTTTTCCAGCTGAGAAACACGAGGATCATTTCAGTATTATAACACACATTTTGGTCCATTTGTGAGTATATAAAACTAAGACTGTAACTCACTGATCTCTAGCTGTCTCCGGATGCGTCCTTTACTCCTCTCCCTGAAGTCCACCTGGGCCTCATTGTACTTGGTCATCACTTCCACAAACTTCCTGGACAGCACTGCATGCTGGGAGGACAGGACAGGGTCACAAGCCGTAACAATCCAATGGTTCGGTATTCATTTCTATGGTCACATTGATGGTTCGGCACAGGGTCAGGTAAAGGGTTCGATGAGAACTTTCGGAGGCTGACCTGTGATTTGCGTATCCGCATGTCGGCTGAAATCCTCTCCTCTTCCTCAGACGCCAGATCCCTCTCGATGGCTGAGAATCAATCAACATCAGTACTCACCCATACCCGTATTAATCAATCAGCATTTAGTCTGTTTGTGCCGTATCATGTGTGAGGGACTCACTTTTGAGTTTGTTCCGGGCGTTGTTAGCCATCTTCTTGATGTTGTTGGTGACAGCCTCCAAGTCATCCTGTGTTTCTGAAGTAAAAAACGCAAATAATATAAATTTTTAAAAACACACTGACAGTAACAGGCAACAAAGACAGAGGGAAGGGAGGGAGCCGAGGCAGTATGTTTTACTCTGGTCTGATGTGGGGGCAGACAGGATGACCGAGTAGAGCTTCTTGACTTCAGACACATTCTCATCAATCTTATCAATGCTGATCCTGATGTCGTCAATCTGAAACAGAGAGAAAAAACACACACAGTCAAACACACACACACACACACACACACACACTTGGGAAAAATGAACTCACCTGAGAGAAAAAGTCATCCATAAAAGCTGCATTGTCGATAGCAATTTCCACTTCCTCATCGTCATTGTCACATGTCTAAGAGGAGAAGCAGAAGGCAATATCAGTACTGTATGTACTGTATTCAAACAGTGGATCCACAGTATATGCACACTACACACTGACGTCATGAGTACAGAGACCACAAGGCTTGGAGATATTGACACTGTGAAGGGCGAGGACAGGGCTGAGGAGTGAACAGAACCAGTTCTTAGCTGACCTCTCCTGCTTAAATAAACACGTAAACAGACTTACTACAAGGCTATATCATCAGCTGGGCACAGAACAGGGTTAAAGCCTCCATCTTTTATTTTTAAATGCAATCAATTTAACTCCAAATCCATATATTTGATCATTTCTTTCTTGAGCTTCCTTCTGCCATTGAACTGCTCATTCTGATTGTGTAGGTGCATTGAAACAAATGTACAAATATTTACATACACAGCCCTGATTGGCGGATAGGATAGTCTAGACCAGGAATGGCCAATTTTGATTTACACTGGTCCTGAGGCCTTAAGGTCAACGGCATCATGAACTACCACGTACCAGGACATTATAGCCAAAAACCTGGTTGCCTCTGCCAGGAGGCTGACACTTAGCCTTCCAGTAAGACAATAACCCTAAGCACGAATACAAATCCAAAGAAATGGTTAGTTGACCACAAAAAAAAAAAAATGTCCATCTCAGTCTCTGGACTTGAACCTCATTGAAAAAAAACATGGTTTGAATTGAAGGCAGCAGTCCATAAGCTCAGACAAAATGATATCAAGGACCTGGAAATATTCTGTATGGAGGAATGGTCTAAGACAGTATTTCCCAACCCTGGTCCTCGAGTACCTCCAACAGTACACGTTTTTGTTGAAGCCCTGGACAAACACACTTCATTCAGCTCATTGAGGGCTTTATGATTGGTTGACAAGCTTAAGCAGGTGTGCTTGTCCAGGGTTACAATAAAAAAAAATGATGTACTGTTGGAGGTACTGAAGGACCAGGATAGGGAAACACTGGTCTAAGATCCCGCCTAAAGTGGTCTCCAATCTCAGAAAACATTGTATTAAAAGGCTCAGTGTCGCAAGGGGAGTGTGCCAAGTATTAAAAACCTGGCTCTTAGGAACAGTTGAAGTCAGAAGTTTAGAAACACCTTAGCAAAATACATTTAAACTCAGTTTCACAATTCCTGACATTTAATCAAAGTACAAATTCACTGTCTTAAATCAATTAGGATCACCACTTTATTTTAAGAATGTGAAAATGTCAGAATAATAGTAGAGAGAATAATTCATTTCAGCTTTTATTTCTTTCATCACATTCCCAGTGGGTCAGAAGTTTACATACAGTCAATTAGTATTTGGTAGCATTGCCTTTAAATTGTTTAACTTGGGTCAAACGCTTCAGGTAGCCTTCCACAAGCTTCCCACAATAAGTTGGGTGAATTTTGGCCAATTTCCCCTGACAGAGCTGGTGTAACTGAGTCAGGTTTGTAGGCCTCCTTGCTCGCACATGCCTTTTCAGTTCTGCCCATACATTTTCTATAGGATTGAGGTCAGGGCTTTGTAATGGCCACTCCAATACCTTGACTTTGTTGTCCTTAAACAATTTTGCCACAACTTTGGAAGTATGCTTGGAGTCATTGTTCATTTGGAAGACCCATTTGCGACCAAGCTTTAACTTCCTGACTGATGTCTTGAGATGTTGCTTCAATATATCCACAATTCCCTTGCCTCATGATGCCATCTATTTTGTGGAGTGCACCAGTCCCTCCTGCAGCAAAGCACCCCCACAACATGATGACCCCCGTGCTTCACGGTTGGGATGTTGTTCTTCGGCTTGCAATCTTCCCTGTTTTTCCTCCAAACAATATGATGGTCATTATGGCCAAACAGTTATATTGTTGTTTCATCAGACCAGAGGCATTTCTCCAAAAAGTACAATCTTTGTCCCTATGTGCAGTTGCAAACCATTGTCTGGCTTTTTTATGGCGGTTTTGGAACAGTGGCTTCTTCCCTGCTGAGTGGCCTTTCAGGTTATGTCAATATAGGACTTGTTTAATAGATGCTTTTGTACCTGTTTCCTCCAGCATCTCCACAAGGTCCTTTGCTGTTGTTCTGGGATTGATTTGCACTTTTCGCACCAAAGTACGTTCATCTCTAGGAGACAGAACGCGTCTCCTTCCTGAGTGGTATGACGGCTGCGTGGTCCCATGGTGTTTATACTTGCGTACTATTGTTTGTACAGATGAACGTGGTACCTTCAGGCGTTTGGAAATTGCTCCCAAGGATGAACCAGACTTGTGGAGGTCTACAATTTTTTTCTGAGGTCTTGGCTGATTTCTTTTGATTTTCCCATGATGTCAAGCCTAAGGAGGTACTGAGTTTGAAGGTAGGCCTTGAAATACATCCACAGGTACACCTCCAATTGACTCAAATCAATTAGCCTCAGAAGCTTCTAAAGCAGTGACATCATTTTCTGGAATTTTTCAAGCTGTTTAAAGGCAGTCAACTTAGTGCATGTAAACTTCTGACCCACTGGAATTGTGATACAGTGAATTATAAGTGAAATAATATGTAAACAATTGTTGGAAACATAACTTGTGTCACACACAAAGTAGATGTCCTAACCGACTTGAAAAACTATAATTTGTGGAGTGGTTGAAAAACGAGTTAATGACTCCAACCTAACTATGTAAACTTGCGACTTCAACTGTATGTGTACAATGTCGTTCTCTGAGCAACTGTGTTAGTATAATAGAATTTCCCCAAAAAATGAAGCATACAATATAGCTCAGTTTTTCTATTATTTCTTTTATACAGTCTTTCTTGCTCATATTTATCAAGGGTGCCAATAATTATGGATCCCAGGGTGGGTGGGTAGGTAGGTGGATAGACTAATAGAGATAGATGGCGAGTGGGAGATGGGGAGGAAAAGAGTGAGCAAGCACTCTAAAATAGTTGGGGCATTATATAACTGGGTTTTGGGAGAATAAAATAAGAACAAATGCTTCCCCATCCTTTTACAGGAAAGGAGAGCGCGAGCAGAGATTCGCCCCCCTCTTCCTTCCTCTCCGTGGGGGCCGATCCGAAGGCCAAAGACGACAACCCAGATGTCATTTCTCTGCTTACAATTATAACATGCGTAAGCGCTCCAACAACTTAAGTTCGGACCGAACACAGAGTTATAGGCCTCAGGAACTCGTGACAATCCAACCTTGAACTTTCTTAACTGCTGAATGTCAATCTCTGTACTATAAAAAACATTTGAATTCAGTGGCAGTGTTGGTCAAGATTTTTTTTATGAGCATGGATTTATTTCTATTACAGCATACTGGATGACTGTCATTCACATTCCATTCACCCAGTTCAATGTAACATTGATAGGTTTAGGCTCATCACTTTGCTTGTTGTATAATTCCATCTTGCATCTATCTACAAGCTCTCCTCCTCTCACCTTTTGTATTTGCTTGTGGACTTGAATGCACAACACAACAGCTGTCTGTGACCAGGTGCAAACACCTCTCCAAGCCAAACCTTCACACCATAACCTTCACAGCCGACAGTTGTCACCATATTAACGCTATAGTCAACAAATTAGAACTAACGCGTTAGTAAACCCACAAACCAATCCATTTGTACAATCACGTAGTACAGTATACAGCAAGCAGTTTAGCAGTTAATAAATTAATAAAACTGAAAGCTTCCCTAGACTTGGAAAAGCGGCAGCAAAGATTTTCAAAGATATAGACCACAGCACATCATTTCAAATGGGAAATAATGAGTCATAGTGGGTAGAACAAGCAAGGTGGCGGGCAAAGCCACGCACGAGCTAGCGAGATCTTATTGGCACATTCTAGTAAATATTTGCATATTTCCGTTAGGGAACGCCTACTCTGAAGTGCACGTGAGCAGTAACTCAATTCGCCTTTGCATTCCTTCTAAACAACTACATTTTTAAAAACTTTGGCAAAGGGTAAAGTCCACAAAACTTAGTCCACTCTGTTCGCAAGAGATCGTATTGAGATCAAATGTTTCATCGATGAGAAAATTAGCAGAATGTCAGCTAAAATATGTCTCCTTTCATCTTCTCCCACTGCAGGCCAATGGGCTTCCTCGCACTACCATATATGGTAGTAAGTGGAAACACCAAACGGATACTTCACATTTATACAGCCAGTGAAATATTGGTCTCATTGTTCTATCAGTAAAGATGGCGCCGACAGGCCTCCCGGGTGGCGCAGGGGTTAAGGGCGCTGTACTGCAGCGCCAGCTGTGCCATCAGAGTCCCTGGGTTCGCGCCCAGGCTCTGTCTTAACCGGCCGCGACCGGGAGGTCCGTGGGGCGACGCACAATTGGCCTAGCGTCGTCCGGGTTAGGGAGGGCTTGGTCAGTAGGGATGTCCTTGTCTCATCGCGCACCAGCGACTCCTGTGGCGGGCCGGGCGCAGTGCGCGCTAACCAAGGTTGCCAGGTGCACGTGTAGCCTCCGACACATTGGTGCGGCTGGCTTCCGGGTTGGATGCGCGCTGTGTTAAGAAGCAGTGCGGCTGGTTGGGTTGTGTATCGGAGGACGCATGACTTTCAGCGATGAGACAAGATAGTAGCTACTACAACAATTGTATACCACGAAATTGGGGAGAAAGGGGTAAAAATTCAAAACAAAAAACAGATGGCGCCGACAGACATGGCAGCTCTGCTTCTAGCTCCTAAACAATTTGCCAGTATTTTGTTTTTTTGTGTGTGATTCCTTACATTTGCCCAGAATTATTTTCCCTAATATTTAGATATTTCGTAATTCCATTCTTTTAGATGTGTGTATTGTTGTGGATTTTTAGATACTATTGCACTGTTGGAGCTAGGAACACAAGCATTTCACTACACCCGCAATAAATGTGTATGTGGCCAAAAATAAAATGTATCTGTGCTTGCGGTGTTGGATAGCCATAGCCAGCTAGCTAGCATTCCTCTCTGGTTGTTGAGTATACAAAATTAGCTGCATTAGTTAAGTAAGTGAAAGGTAAACTAAAAAAGCCCCCCCTTCCTACCTCTCTGCTGCTTCTCCTTCATTTTTTTAAATTAGTTCAAAACTTTAACTATTTTCTCTTTCTCTCTTTGAGTCAACTACTTACCACACTTTATGCACTGCTGTGCTAGCTGGCTGTAACGTATGCTTTCAGTACTAGATTACTTCTCTAATCCTTTGATTGGATGGACAGGATATTAGATTGGAGGATGTCCTCCGGAAGTCGTCATAATTACTATGTAAATCTATGGAAGGGGGTAAGAACCATGAGCCTCCAAGCTTTTGTATTGAAGTCAATGTACCCAGAGGACAGAAAGTAACTGTCCTCCGGCTCCACCAAAGTGATACACCAGAGCATGCTGTTGAGGTTACTGTAGACCATTGCAAAACAATGTGTTTTAATCAGTTATTTGGTGTCGTGAATATATTGAGTATAGAGTTGAGGTCGACCGATTATGATTTTCAACACCGATAACGATTATTGGGAGGACCAAAAAAAATCCGATACCGATTAATCGGCCGATTTTTAAAATGTATTTGAAATAATGACATTTACAACAATACTGAATGAAAAAAAAAAGCCTGAAATTCACTGCGTAGGATGGTCTTCCCCTTACTCCTCTGAGGAGCCTCCACTTTTTGACATCATCCTTTTTGATTTAAAAAAAAAAAAACTTTCCATACATGTTTGCCAATGGAAGTGGTCAGGAAGTTACTTTTTTTGACCCAAATGCCAAAACATTCAGGACACAACAGTGCTCAAAGTTGACCCATTTTGCATACTCCCACCATACCATTAGACATCCATTTCTTAATCACTGGGAAATATAAAATATTGAGTTAGATATCATTTAAAACAATAAAACTATTTTTTTATTATTATTATTATTATTATTATTATTATTATTATTATTATTATTATTATTATTATTATTATTATTATTATTATACTCCAGGATGCTGGCCTTCTAGGTAGAGTTGCAAAGAAAAAGCCACATCTCAGACTGGCCAATAAAAAGGAAAAGATTCAGACTGGCAAAAGAACACAGAGAGTGGACAGAGGAACTCTGCCTAGAAGGCCATAATCCCGGAGTCACCTCCTCACTGTTGACATTGAGACTGGTGTTTTGCGGGTAACTATTTAATGAAGCTGCCAGTTGAGGACTTGTGAGGCGTCTAGTTTGAGAAACAGACACTCTAATGTACTTGTTCTCTTGCTTAGTTGTGCACCGGGACCTCCCACTCTTTCTATTCTGATTAGAGACAGTTTGTGCTGTTCTGTGAAGGGAGTAGTACACAGTGTTGTATGAGATCTTCAGTTTCTTGGCAATTTCTTGCATGGAATAGCCTTCATTTCTCAGAACAAGAATATACTGACAAGTTTCAGAAGAAAGTTCTTTGTTTCTGGCCATTTTGAGCCTGTAATCTAACCCACAAATGCTGATTTCCAGATACTCAACTAGTCTGAAAGGTGGACAGTTTCATTGCTTCTTTAATCAGCACAACAGTTTACAGCTGTGCTAACATAATTGCAAAAGGGTTTTCTAATGATCAATTAGCTAATCCAAGTTTATCATTTTAAAGGCTAACACAATGTGCCATTGGAGCACAGGAGTGATGGTCGCTGATAATGGGCCTCTGTATGCCTATGTAGATATTCCATTAAAAATTTGCCGTTTCCAGCTACAACAGTCATTTACAACGTCAACACTATATTTTCTGATCAATTCAATGTTATTTTAAATGGACAAAAAAAAAAAAAAAGTGATTTTCTTTCAAAAAAGGACATTCTTAGTGACCCTGAACTTTTGAATGGTAGTGTACATCAACCGTTTGTCTTTTCCAGTGATTAAAACATGGACGTCTCAGTCATGGTCAGTTGGGGTTTGCAAAATGGGTCAACTTCGAGCACCTTTATCTCTTGAATATTTTGGCATTCAGGTCAAAACGTAACTTTCTGAGCACTTTAACAATGGGCAAATGTGTATGGAAGGTTTCGTTCAATTCAAAAAGGGGTGCTGTCAAAAAGTGATTCCATTCAAATGTATTTACCCCATTATAAAAGTAGCAGAACAAGAAAGTCTGTTTTTATTGTTCAATTTAAAGTTGCATCAGTTTCATATCAACTAACGTCTAATGATGAACGTAATTTGACTATATAATCTTGTGATTCAGGACGCATCACTTGCCATTGGCCTTGGCTCTACAGACTTTTGCCTTTTAGCCACAAGGCTTTTTTGTTGCCATTTGCTCTTTAGCCACTAAGGCTTAGCCACTAAGGCTAACATCCATTTAAGCCTCTAGCGCTATTAGCCTTTGCATTTTGACATGACTACCCTGTCATGAAGGAAGCACTTCATTAAAACTTTTACTTCGACCAGATCCTTTGACTTAAGTTTTACCTTCAGAGTCAACTTTGCTATTGCTTTTACAACTAACTGTTGTACTAGTAGAGTGAACGTCAGTTATGTCGCACAGTAGTACTTTATGACCGCGAGTTGAGCAAGGGACTTAATCCTAATTTCTCCTGTAAATCGCTCTGGCTAGGAGCATCTGCCAAACAACAAGAAAATAAATTAAGTCTAAGTTAATCGTTAGAACCATATTTGGGGCATTGTTAAATCTCTGAGCTGTTTCCCAAAAACATCATGATTAATGTTGCACTTCAAAAACACTCGTAACCTAACACCTGCCTCAGATCACTCGTAGAATAGCTAAGTGTGTCATTATGCTTTCTTGCCATCAATTTATATACGCAGAAGATCTCAGCTAAACATAGAATTACATGTTTTATCCGTCTCTCTGTGACTGCCGATATGACTGAGCGTCTACATTTAACCTTGCGTAACATCCTAGATGCAGTCGCACCACTTAAAAACAAAAAAAAACATTTGTCACAAGAAATGAGCTTCCAGTATACAGAAAAAAACCTGAGCCCTGAAGCAAGCTTCAAGAAAATTGGAATGGAAATTACACTCCACCAAACTGGAAGTCTTCTGACTACCTTGGAGACAGTAGCGTGCAATATCGAAAGAGCCCTCACTGCTGCTCATTCAGTCTATTTTTCCAACCTAATTGATGAGAATAAGAACAATACAAAATGCATTTTTGATACTGTCGCAAAGCTAACTAAAAATCAGCATTCCCCAAGACAGGAAGGCTTTTACTTCATCAGTGATGAATTCATGAAATCCTTAGATGAAAAGATTATGATCATTAGAAAGCAAAATTACAGACTCCTCTTTGAATCTGCGTATTTCTCCAAAGCTCAATTTTCGAGTGTGCACAGAACTGCCAGGACCAATGGAGACACTCAAGTTTTTAAATCCTATATCTTGATACATTCACGAAAATAGTCATGGCCTCTAAGCATTCCAGCTGAACTCCAACTAAACTACTGGAAGAGCTACGTCCTGGCCTTCCTATGCTGAACATAATAAAACGGCTCCCTATCCTCTGGCTGTGTACCAAACTCACTAAAAAAGTGGCAGCAATAAAGCCTCTCCTGAAAAAGCCAAACCTTGACCCGGAAAATGTAAAAAAAAAAAAACTAAACAATTGGCCTATATCAAATCTCCCATTCCTCTCAAAATGAAAATGTAAAAGCTGTTGCACATCAACTCACTGCCTTCCCGATGACAAACAATGAATACAAAACGCTTCAGTCTTGTTTTAGGCCCCATCATAGTACTGAGACTGCACTCGTGAAGGTGGTAAATGACGTCAGACCAAGGCTCTGCATCGGTCCTCGTGCTCCTAGACCATAGTGCCGCTTTTGACACCATCGATCACCACATTCTTTTGGAGAGATTGGAACCCTAATTGGTCTACACGGACTAGTTCTTGCCTGGTTTAGATATCTGTCAGAAAGATATCAGTTTGTCTCTGTGGATGGTTTGTGCTTTGAGAAATCAATTGTAAGTGTCGTGTTCGTCAAGGTTCCGTTTTAGGACCACTATTGTTTTCACTATATATTTTACCTCTTGGTGATGTCATTCAGAAACACAATGTTAACTTTCACTGCTATGGGACGACACACAGCTGTACATTTCAATGAAACATGCTGAAGCCCCACAATTGCCTAGCCTGGAAGCCAGACATAAGGAAGTGGATGGTGGAAAATGTTTGACTTTTAAACTCAGACAAAACAGAGATGCTAGTTCTAGGTCCCAAAGAAACAACGTTATCTTCAGTTAGCGCTAAACACGGATGTTAGAATCTTTTACTAGAACCAAAAACATTTGATCATATTACTCCAGTGCTAGCCTCTCTACACAGGCTTCATGTTAAGGCTAGGGCTGATTAAGGTTTTACTGCTAACCTACAAACATTACATGGGCCTGCTCCTATCCATCTTTTCAATTTGGTCCTGCCGTACATACCTACACGTATGCTACGGTCACAAGACGCAGGCCTCCTTATTGTCCCTAGAATTTCTAAGCAAACAGCTTGAGGCAGGGCTTTCTCCTATAGAACTCTATTTTTATGGAATGGTCTGCCTATCCATGTGAGAGATGCAGACTCGGTCTCGACCTTTAAGTCTTTATTGAAGACTCATCTCTTCAGTTGGTCCTAGTCTGGCCCAGGGGTGCGAAGGTGAATGACAAGGCACTGGAGCGACGAACCGTCCTTGCTGTCTGCCTGGCCGGCTCCCATCTCTCCACTGGGATTTCTCTGCCTCTGAGTCACAGGCTTACTAGTGCTCTTCCACACCGTCCCTAGGAGGGGTGCGTCACTTAAGTAGGGTGAGTCACTGCCGCGATTTTCATGTCCGGTTTTGCGCCCCCTCAGACTCTTGCGGTGGGAGGGCTATACTCAGCCTTGTCTCAGGGAAGTAAGTTGGTGGTCTGTTGATAACCCTCTAGTGGTGTGGGGACTGTGCTTATATCCTGCCTGCTTGGCCCTGTCCTGGGGGTATCGTCAGACGGGCACAGTGTCCCCCAACCCCCCGTCTCAGCTTCCGGTATCTATGCTGCAATAGTCGATGTCAGCCTTAAAGTATGGGTCGCAGACCTGTTAATGGTGGGTTGCGATGCGTTAGAGTAAATGTATCATTCTTTCATTCATTACTGGAATTGATTTGGCCAAGTGCAACTGTGCTCTCATTGCACTCTCTGCTGAGCAGTGGTCTCAGTTTGGCAGCTGCACGAGTGGGAGGGAGATGACCGTGTGCTTCGCCGGTTCACCAGATCTTTTTTCTGCAGTTTTATTGAAGATCACACCGCGACCCACACGCTGCAACGATGTCGTTCAGCGGCAGATGATGCGCTGTCTGCCAATGACTTGTCATTCCCACTCGCCATCAAATAAGTCAAGCCAGCCACAAGTTCTGGCTGAGCGCAATTGTCATGAAACGCGAATACGGTGAAACACGATTGCGTTTCTTCTCGTCTCTTGGTTTCATACAAACTTTGAGAAATAACAAGGAGCGCCCACAATGTATTTTGTGCGGGGAAGTGCTTAGTAACGAGTCTCAAAACTAACAAATTAAAAAAAGACACGTCCTGACCAAACATCCACAGCATGACGGTAAACCCAGGGACTTCTTTCAGAACAGGGAAGAATGCTTCAGGAAACAGTGCTTCAACACTGGAAAAGTAAGTCAGCTAACATTGCTGTCGTTTTATAACAGATGATATGCAGAAATAGTAGTAGATGTGAGCTTCTCTTTCAAACAATTCCCTTGTACACAGCTAATATACAGTGGGGCAAAAATGTATTTAGTCAGCCACCAATTGTGCAAGTTCTCCCACTTAAAAAGATGAGGCCTGTAATTGTCATCATAGGTACACTTCAACTATAACAGACAAAATGAGAAAAAAAATCCAGAAAATCACATTGTAGGATATTTTATGAATTTATTTGCAAATTATGGTGGAAAATAAGTATTTGGTCACCTACAAACAAGCAAGATTTCTGGCTCTCACAGACCTGTAACTTCTTCTTTAAGAGGCTCCTCTGTCCTCCACTCGTTACCTGTATTAATGGCACCTGTTTGAACTTGTTATCAGTATAAAACACACCTGTCCACAACCTCAAACAGTCACACTCCAAACTCCACTATGGCCAAGACCAAAGAGCTGTCAAAGGACACCAGAAACAAAATTGTAGACCTGCACCAGGCTGGGAAGACTGAATCTGCAATAGGTAAGCAGCTTGGTTTGAATAAATCAACTGTGGGAGCAATTATTAGGAAATGGAAGACATACAAGACCACTGATAATCTCCTTCGATCTGGCGCTCCACGCAAGATCTCACCCCGTGGGGTCAAAATAATCACAATAACGGTGAGCAAAAACCCCAGAACCACACAGGGGGACCTAGTGAATGACCTGCAGAGAGCTGGGACCAAAGTAACAAAGCCTACCATCAGTAACACACTACGCCGCCAGGGACTCAAATCCTGCAGTGCCAGACGTGTCCCCCTGCTTAAACCAGTACATGTCCAGGCCCGTCTGAAGTTTGCTAGAGAGCATTTGGATGATCCAGAAGAAGATTGGGAGAATGTCATATGGTCAGATGAAACCAAAATATAACTTTTTGGTAAAAACTCAACTCGTCGTGTTTGGAGGACAAAGAATGCTGAGTTGCATCCAAAGAACACCATACCTACTGTGAGGCATGGGGGTGGAAACATCATGCTTTGGGGCTGTTTTTCTGCAAAGGGACCAGGACGACTGATCCGTGTAAAGGAAAGAATGAATGGGGCCATGTATCGTGAGATTGATTGAAAACCTCCTTCCATCAGCAAGGGCATTGAAGATGAAACATGGCTGGGTCTTTCTTCATGACAATGATCCCAAACACACCGCCCGGGCAACGAAGGAGTGGCTTCGTAAGAAGCATTTCAAGGTCCTGGAGTGGCCTAGCCAGTCTCCAGATCTCAACCCCATAGAAAATCTTTGGAGGGAGTTGAAAGTCCGTGTTGCCCAGCAACAGCCCCAAAACATCTCTGCTCTAGAGGAGATCTGCATGGAGGAATGGGCCAAAATACCAGCAACAGTGTGTGAAAACCTTGTGAAGACTTACAGAAAACGTTTGACCTCTGGCATTGCCAACAAAGGGTATATAACTTTTGTTATTGACCAAATACTTATTTTCCACCATAATTTGCAAATAAATGTGATTTTCTGGATTGTTTTTTCTCATTTTGTCTGTCATAGTTGAAGTGTACCTATGATGAAAATTACAGGCCTCTCATCTTTTTAAGTGGGAGACCTTTCACAATTGGTGGCTGACTAAATACTTTTTTTGCCCCACTGTAGCTAGATAGCTAACGTTTATCAGTAGCTTGCTAGCTTGCTTTGGTTGTGTGCAACCCTAAGTAACAGTACATATGAAGATGAAAAAGATTGGTGAAAACAAGTGTAGGTTGGAACATTTGCTGTTAAAATTCAAGTAACCATTTTTATTCTGAACTAGAATAAACTAATTGAAGCGAGATGCTTTTTGAGGCAAACCCACTCACAGTTCTGGGTTGCTCATCTACAGCAGGAAGTGGTATTCTGCCTGGCTGAGAAAGCAGTAGATGTTCTGATCCAGTTTGGCACCACATACCTATGCGAGTCAGGGTTCTCAACTCTGGCATACAGAAACAGACTCCATGCTGAGCAAGACCTCAGGGTTGCACAATCAAAAACTGGGCCCAGAATAGACATGCTGGTTGAAGCATCAACCACACACACACACACACCTCAATAGGTTTGTGTGTGCGCGCTTGTGTTTTCTACTCTACATTTGTGTGATCAAAAATAAACATGAATAGCTATTTATATTATTATATTTGTTATGTCTATATTGCATTTGTTTTAGGCTTGCATAAGAGCAATGAAATGTTCCGATATTTACATAAAGTTGCATGTTTTCATAAACTTGGGTCCCAGGAAAACAGACTTTCTAATTTGGGTCCCAGGCTTAAAAAGTTCAAGAACCCCTGGTCTATATGCCGGGGGAGCTAGGGTCAGTATTATATCTGGTGTAATTCTCCTGCCTTATCTGGTGTCCTGTATGAATTTAAGTACGCTCCCTCCCTAGGACCATGACTCAGGACTACCTGGCCTGATGACTACTGGCTGTCCCCAGTCCACCTGGTTGTGGTGCTACTCCAGTTCCAACTGTTCTTCCTGCGGCTATGGAGCCCTGACCTGTTCACCGGACGTGCTACCTTGACTCGCACCTTCTCTTTTTTAGACTCTCCCCCACCTGGTGTCTCGACCTCTGAATGCTCAGCTATGAAAAGCCAATTTACTCCTGAGGTGCTGACCTGTTGCACCCTCGACAACCTCTGTGATTATTATTATTATTATTATTATTTGACTTCTGGTCATCTATAAACGTTTGAACATCTTGGCCATGTTCTGTTATAATTGTGCCACCCGGCACAGCCAGAAGAGGACTGGCGACCCCTCATAGCCTGGTTCCTCTAGGTTTCTTCCTAGGTTCCTGCCTTTCTAGGGAGTTTTTCCTAACCACTGTGCTTCTACATCTGCATTGCTTGCTGTTTGGGTTTTTAGGCTGGGTTTCTGCATAAGTACTGTGACATCTGTTGATGTAAAAAGGGATGTATATTTACACATTTGATTGATCTTCAGAACAAAGTTGCCCAGAAATACAAAGTTCACTACAAATACAAAGTTGGCAATGTCTTTGCAATTGATACAAACTAACTCTAGAACGCTTAAAATTAAAACCGAGAACTCCATTAAAATATAAAAAGTAGTTGAGTTCAGTTTTGCTACTTGTAGGCTACTGTCTGCAATTGGTCTCAATATACTTCATGTGTAGCATAAAATGCGCCAAATATTGGTTAAGCGTTTGAATAAGCCACCTCAATATTTGCTACTGTAGGTGGTAATATCGCTCTAGGAACTGATCCATCTTCAGTCTTGTAACATAATTTTGATGTTAAGATATGGATGGAGGCGAAAGAAAAACGCACACCTGTTCAGGCGAGGTGCAATAGAAAACTTGAAAAAGAGATCCGCACAATCCAGAAAGTTAAGACGCAATCAGTTTATAACCATCTGAGCTGGAGAAAGCTGATCCGAGAACAGCGCCCTTTCAATCCCATCAATAGACACATTCTCCAACAACGCACATTCTCTCTGCGCTGTGTTTTGAGAGAAAAAAAACGCACGTTACATCTCCGGCCGTTGTAGAAAGATACATCCTTAAAAACACTCGTAAGCCTAACACGGAACCCAAACCAGCTGCGTGCGCGCGCCATTGTGCATAAATGTATTTTGTCCACCCACATCAAACGCGATCACGACACGCAGTTTAAAATACCAAAACAAACTCTGAACCAATTATATTAAAATTTGGGGACAGGTCGAAAAGCATTAAATATTTATGGCAATTTAGCTATCTAGGTCCTCTAATCCGCCAATTAATCCACACATAAAACGGTCAACCAAATCTTTTCTAGTCATCTCTCCTCCTTCCAGACCTTTTCTCCTCTTCACTTTATATGGCGATTGGCAACTTTCATAAATTAGGTGCATTACTGCCATTGACCTCGTTCGTCTTTCAGTCACCCACATGGGTATAACCAATGAGGAGATGGCACGTGGGTAGCTGCTTCTATAAACCAATGAGGAGATATGAGAGGCAGGACTTGCAGTGCGATCTGCGTCAGAAATAGAACTGACTTCTATTTTAGCCCTTGGCAACGCAGACGCTCATTGGCGCACGCGAGCAGTGTGGGTGCAATAATTGAATAACATAGATTTCTAAATGTATTTTGCAATGCTCGCACACGCGAGCGGTGTAGTCAGCCTGTAAGTTCAATCGCTATCGGGAAGCCAGGACCTGGTCTAAGTCAAGACAAGACAGGGCCACTTAAGTTCTCACAAGTCTCAGAGTCAATTAATTTCCCTGTCAATCACATCCCATACAAGTTGGACACAAAACAAATACAGTCCGTTTTTAAAATCATAAAACTGGAAAGGACAGTGTTCACCAGGATCTTTTTTTTATTTTTTTTATTTTTTTTTACAACAAGAGAGAGCTGTATATCGACACACTTGTGATTTACACTGGCACTATACACGTAAAGACATGGCACACTCGCATGCCTTGTCAAAACACACACAAACAGTCTCTCTCTCTTTCACACAGTGGTAGTGCTGCGGCAGTGAGATAAGACTAAGCACTCGTTTCCTTCCTGTCTTCTCACTTAGTCGCTCTCATTCAGCATAAACAAGGAAGAGAGGGAATAAAATGTGTGAAAGAGAGAGAGGGTTGTGATGAGTATCGTGTGCATCAGTTTAACACCGAGACCACAAGGTTAAGAGGGAGTGTCTCTCTTTCTCCCGTTAGTCATCGGTTATAAGAAACTTCCACAACCAGACTCATAAACAGCAAACCGGTCTTGTGATTTACAACTCCACCTGCCTTTGTGATTAGAGGCTTCAGATTCTGCATATGTAGCTTGAGGTACACCTAGTTGCATATTTCCCCTGTAACAGGGTAAATAACTAGGCAGTCTTTACAACGGCACTGCATCACTGATCATTTGTCTATAGACATACGTTCGATTGGTCCTTGATCTATAGGGTCATCATAATGGAGCCGTTTCATTGGTCCTCACATTGTATTTCCGCTACGATGCTTAAACTCAACCATATATTCTTCCTGGATCTAGTCTAGTACATTAATGTCGTGAAAGACTTCACAGACAAACAGATCATGCTTATGTTGGACAGGGGCTCCAATTAGATTACACTATCCCTAATAACTGTTTTGGGATCAGCATTTCCTCTGAGAGCTGAACCATTCCCAATGTGAATTTTACTACACCACAGAGAGAGAATGACAGGTTGTGGAGAGAGAGGGATAGTCTGGAAAGAGATTGAAGTAAGAGAGGCAACCTTGCTGTCAAAGGCTACTGTGACTGAAGCCCGAGAGATAAGTCTCTGGATATTGTGACTGATCGAGGGCGACACTGCACTGGAGTGAGACTAGTGCATAAAGGCCACACTACGGGAGACAAGACAACCACTTTGAGTGTCACTGTGTACCTGAGGGATGCATGTCTGAACATGTCTTTAGAGTACAGTCAGACTGCTGTACAGAGAAGGCAATCTATATGGAGATCTAGCTGTAGAGTTACTACAAAGACCAGACTGAATATAATGTGTCCAGGGAAACTGTCACCCTCATTTCCTGTTGTAGTCTGTTCTGTCTACTGCACCTGTCAGCTGACGTTT
This sequence comes from Oncorhynchus mykiss, assembly GCF_057628025.1. Lineage (NCBI taxonomy): Eukaryota > Metazoa > Chordata > Actinopteri > Salmoniformes > Salmonidae > Oncorhynchus > Oncorhynchus mykiss. The sequence continues at coordinate 33,198,187 of NC_143046.1, forward strand.
TCATGCTCCGAGCACAACAACACAGCCACACCAAGTTAAACATTAAAAGGAAAATAGATGAGATAACCCTACAGATGTTCAAGGCCTCCCGTCAGTCTTGTTTTATGTAAATGGCCGTCCCTAAACAAACTGCCACACCATTTTGACTTTACTTACCCTCCCAGTAGAAATCCATTGTACCTGGGAGATTACGACTCAGGGCAACATTTGACAAACTAAACATGGCACATATTTGTCCACCAATAAGGCCATGGTAACAGAATCTGACACGGCTGGAGTGGATCAGCAGCGCCTCACCCAAAGCCTAACCGGACATTCTTCAACTGGAAATTTACATCCTGGTTGTTTTGTGTTAGAAACAAGGCTACGGACTTTCACATTGAGTGGGTTAATATCTAAATAATCAATACAAGTTCTAGGCTAATAGAGTGTGGAAAGGGATCTGAGATGTTGAACAATCACCAATCTCACCACTATAGGCCTTGCATTACACTACTGATTGTTAATTAGTATAGGTGTCAATTACAACTGCAGCTTAATTACAGGAGATTATAAACAAATGGTGGGAATGAAAGCCTACAACTGTCAGCCCAAATTAGAAATCAATTGACCACGTGATGCCACATTCCCCAATACCCGAAGCATGCCAGGACACAGTGCACACTTGACACACCCGTGATCCCGTTACCTTGTCCTCAACCCCCCACTCGCTGACTGCCACACAAGACACCAACATGTCCCCAAGAGAGACACAGGCAATGACACTGAACAAGAACATCAATACTTTACATGTTGTGTTTGTTTCATGAGCTGAAATAAAAAATACCAGAAATGTTCCATACACTTCCCTGTTAGTGACCATTTCCCCTTAGACAAGATAATCCATTCAACTGACAGGTGTGGCATATCAAGAAGCTGATTAAGCAGCATGATCACAAAGGCGTACCTTGTGCTGGGGACAATAAAATGTCACTCTAAAATGTGCAGTTGTGTCACAACACCACAGATGTCTCAAGTTGAGGAAGCCTGCAATTGGCATGCTGACGGCAGGAATGTCCACCAGAGCTGTTGCCAGATAATTCAATGTTCACTTCTCTACCATAAGCCTCCAAAATTGTTTTACAGAATTTGGCAGTATATCCAACCGGCCTCACAACTGCAGAGTATTTCTGTCTAATAAAGCAATTTTGTGGGGGGAAACGTATTCTGATTGGCTGGTCCTGGCTGCCAAGTAGGTGGTCCTATGCCCTTCCAGGCCCACCCACCCTGCACCCTTGCCCAGTCATGTGAAATCCATAGATTAGGGACTAATTTATTTATTTTAAATCAACTGATTTCCTTATATTAACTGTAACTCAGTAAAAATCTTTGAAATTGTTGCACGTTTGCGTTTATATTTTAGTTCAGTATAAATATCCAAGTTGATGAAAAATAAAACCATAACAGAAACGATTCTCTTTTCCATCTCTCATGCATCTTTTCAATCGTAATTAAAGTAATTCATTATGTAGCCATGTAATCAAATCAAATAGCGGCAGTCCAAATAGCGTTTCGAATAGGCTGATGAATAGCTTGTAAACTGCCAAATAACACTAATATTAAGTTAAATAATTTTGTCGAATGATTCACTTCCTTGCATAGACCACTTGTAATTTGCATGCTGGCCCACACAGGAGGTTCTAACATTTGTCTCGCTCTGTGAAAAGGTGCCCCTGTCACACTTCCCAGACCTCACTTACTGCTTTAAGTTGTTCCAATCGGTCCTTCATCTTGACGACTGTTAATAAACAAGCTAAAAAATAAATATAGTAATCTATATCTTAAAAACACAATCCCCAATCTGTGAAATCCCTCAACCAGCTGGACAGCTAGCTGTTGAACTGAATCCCACCGCCAACCAAAGTATGGCAAGGTTCTTCTTAAAATGACTTTTGCTGCTGAAATACTGCTTTTTCCACCAATAGTCCATACAATATGGCCGCTAGGGGAGAAACTAAATCTCTTCCTCTTCGGTCTGGGGATTAAAACAAATTGTGTACACCCTGCATAATTTATCTCGCTCGCCACAAGTAATTGTTATAAAACGCACTTTCGAGCTCACGCATGCGCGAAAGGCTCCTTGCTTGTCCAGTTGTCGTGTATGGGGCCTCGCCCAGACCAGCGTGATACCTACCTGTGCGTGTTGGCCAACCAATGTCCTATAAAGGGGAAGCATCTTCTCAGTGGAATTCATGTAACTTTAGTGTGTTTTCACATATAGTCATCTTCAAAGTAATAATAATAATAATAATATTTGTACCATGTTGTGTCGCTGCCTTGCTATGTTGTTGTCTTGGGTCTCTCTTTATTTAGTGTTGTCCCTCTTGCTGTGATGTGTGTTTTGCCCTATATTTATGTTGTGTTTATTTATTTTCATCCCAGGCCCCTGTCCCCGCAGGAGGCCTTTTGGTAGGTCGTCACTGTAAATAAGAATTTGTTCTTAACTGACTTGCCTAGTTAAATAAAGGTTAAGTAAAAAATAAAATAGTGAATTCTGGGGTAAAAAAAAATATGTAAAAACAGTGTTGCAGTAGTCTAGTGTGTGGTGCGGGAATAATGACAAGTGAACCTGGGGAGCTTTATGTAAACATTGACCTTAAAAAGGATCCAGATCACGGAATCCACGCGAAACTAACTCAGACCACCTTTTGAGATGGTTTCAGTTCGGTTTGCTTCGGGAACTCTTTTGAGGAGTTAGAAATGCTTGAGTGTTCACACTGGACCAAAAATATATATAAGGAGCCTCACTGAGTTCACAAACATTGTCTGAAAGGGACCAAGAGTGAAAACACCCACATTGACAATATGATGTTCATTAGGACATTCTCGTAAAAAAAGCCTGCACGCATCGGAATGTGCACCACGTCTCTGCGTATTTACTCACGGGTATGTGCATGCATTTGTTTGGTAAATAGGCCTACACAGGGTCGATGTTTATGGCCTATTCTGCCCCACCTCTAGTGGGACCTTACATTCACTCATTTACAGTCACACAGATGTGTAATCTATCTCTGTTAAAATCGCAGTGGTATCTAACTGTTCACAACAATACACACTAATCGAAAAGTAAAATAATGGAATTAAGAAAAATATAAATATTAGATTGAGCAATGTCGGAGTGATATTGACTAAAATATTGTAGAATATACAACTGTACTACTGAGATGAGATGAGTAAAGCAGTATGTAAACATTATTAAAGTGGCCAGTGATTACAAGTCTATGTATATAGGGCAGCAACCACGAAGGTGCGTTAGCGGGTGGAAGCCGGCTAGTGACGGCTGTTTAACAGTCTAATGGCCTTGAGATAGAAGCTATTTTTCAGTCTCTCGGTCTCAGCTTTGATTCACCTGTACTGACATCGCCGCTGGATGATAGCGGGGTGAACAGGCGGTGGCTCAGGTGGTTGATGTCCTTGATGATATTGTTGGTCTTCCTGTGACATCAGGTGCTGTAGGTGTCCTGGAGGGCAGGTAGTTTGCCCCGGGTGATACGTTAGGTAGATCGCTTTTGAGCGGGTGGCCCGTGAGTGATAGTTTGATAGCTTTTGTATTGTTTTATTATGGCACCACCACGAATGAGAGTGGGCAAGTAGCCTCGCGCACAATACCATACTCTCTCCCTCAAAATACACACACTAAACAATTCACAGACATAACCAATCAATAATCACCACAAATCCTATTAAAGTGAATTTGAGGACTGGAACGTTCGTGAATGCTGAGAATTGTTGAAATCCTGTATCGCGTCATTCTGATTGGACCACTGGCTGTTACGAGTCCACAATCAGTGAGGCTACAATCAGAGCCTTGCAGTACGGGGAATGTTGATTTCTCTAAGACGCAACAAGGCTGACACCCGGTGGTCTTTCCGACAAACTGCAACCTAATAGAGCGTAGTGTGGGGAATAGGCCACAACAAATTACTTATTATGTGTGTTCCTTGTTCTTCATGATGCTCTCTGCGCTTTTAACTGACCTCTGAGACTATCACAGTGCAGGTGCATTTATACAGAGACTTGATTACACACAGGTGGATTGTATTTATCATCATTAGATATTTAGGTCAACATTGGATCATTCAGAGATCCTCACTGAACTTCTGGAGAGAGTTTGCTGCACTGAAAGTAAAGGGGCTGAATAATTTTGCACACCCAATTTTTCAGTTTTTGATTTGTTAAAAAAGTTTGAAATATCCAATAAATGTTGTTCCACTTCATGATTGTGTCCCACTTGTTGTTGATTCTTCACAAAAAAATAGTTTTATATCTTTATGTTTGAAGCCTGAAATGTGGCAAAAGGTCGCAAAGTTCAAGGGGGCCGAATACTTTCGCAAGGCACTGTATTTTAGGTACTAATCTATGGATTTCACATGACTTGGCAGGGACGCAGCCATAGGTGGGCCTGGGAGAGCATAGGCCCACCCACTTGGCATGTGAGTTCATCCCCACAAAAGGCTTTATTACAGATAGAAATACTCCAGTCTCGTCAGCAGTACGACTGGCTGCTCTCAGACGATTCCCCCAGGCGAAGAAGCCGGATGTGGAGGTCCTGGGCTGGCGTGGTTAAACACGGTTGGACTTTTGCAAAGTTCTCTAAAAGGACGTTGGAGGCAGCTCATGGTAGAGAAATGAACATTCAATAATCTGGCAACAGCTCTGGTGGACATTCCTGCAGTTACCATTTCAATTGCACACTCAACTTGAGACGGTGGCATTGTGTTGTAGCATAACTGCACATTTTAGTGGCCTTTTGTCCACAGCACAAGGTCCAACTGTGTAATGATAACTGTTTAATTAGCTTCTTTACATGCCACACCGGTCAAGTGGCTGGATTATCTTGGCAAATGGGAAACGCTCAGTAACAGGTACATAAACAAATTTGTTCACAATTTGAGAAATAGGCTTTTTGAGCATATGGAAAATGCGACCTTTTATTTCAGCGCATGAAACCAACACATTTACATGTTGCGTTTATTTTTGTTCAGTACATAACATTAGCCTCAAATCTGTGACCATAAGTAGTTGCACCTCTTAATTAAACCATGGTGTTTAAAGACTCACCAGGAGTCTGCAATGAAGTCCTCCTGAGTAAACAGAATGGAATACATCTGCAGTGAGCTACATGCCCTCACATACTGGATAAGCAAAAAGTAAAACATTTTGTTCACCCACCTTTTAAGAAACAAATGCGTGTTATTCCCACCAGGACATTGGGAGATTTTCTTCAGAAGTTACACCGCACAGTACAGAGTATCAGGGTCAGAGCCCATTTCATTTCCACTCAATTATAGAAAATACAATAAAATAACTTTTCCTCATAGGGAAATTTGAATTCCAGTTTTACTTCCTGAATTGAAATTCACCCCAACCCTGCGTAATAAATCAGCAACTGGAAAGATTTGAGTCTACAATGCTCAACTTCTACCCCCAACGACATGTCAGAACAATGAATCAAAGACAACTGCATGTTGTATTGAGAATGTTTTTATTCAAAGTTAATTCCCCCAAGTGCTTCCGGTCAGTCGGCCTTAGCCAAGCGTGTGCCGGGTAAGGGCAGAGGGTGGTGCTTGATAATGGTGAGCTGCACATTACCATGCCAACACTAGGGCGGGTGTCTTACAATGAAACTAGAGAACCACACGACTTTACCAAGTTTGTATTTTTATCTGTTTTAAAACAGAAACGGAAAAAAGTTCCAAAATAAAAATAAATCTGCAACGGGATTTTACATTTAAAGGGGCCAAACTCCAACAACTTCCTGACACACAGGGGGGGGGGGGGGGGTCATACATACATACATAACAGGTTAAAGGTCATCATCTTCATCTGGGAGCGCTGTTTCTGATGCAACCTGGAGAGGGGGAGCCAGAAGTGAATAACGGTTAGTGTTACGACAATACACCATTTACAAATCAGCAACATTGATGCATGTTATTATCTAGCCATTCTGATTTAATTTCCTACAGTAAGACACTGATAAGATCAGATCCTTACGATCCAATTTAAACCGATAACATTTGACTGTCTCGACGCAGTCCATCTACCCATGCTGAGCCACTGTGCGGTTCTACTCACTTTGAGGTCATGCTCGTACTGCGCTGCGAGGGAGGGGTCCATGAGGATCTCTGGTGGGGCGAGAGCGGGCATGGCCACGAACTCCAGGTTGGGGTCTCCAATCAGCTTCCGTGCTAGCCACAGGAAGGGCTTCTCAAAGTTGTAATTACTCTTGGCAGAGATGTCGTAGTACTGAGAGAGGGAGAAGAGGGTTATAACATAACTGTGGAGAACAAGGTGTAAAATGTTTATTTACCCATTATTTCATCAGGGCTAGTCTCAGTTTGCACAGAAACCCAGATACACTGCTATACTTACTGACTTTATTGTCCCCACGGGGAAGTTGTGTTGCAGTGTCATGCACATGTTTAAAGTGGTATTTAAATACAAAACAAAATTGACAATACAACATTCATAAGTATATACATTCAATACAAAGCTCATAATATACATTCATAAATATATTTAAAAAATTGTTTTATTGGTAAGACTGGCTTGCTGCCCTAACTGAGTAGATAGGAACATTAGCCCACACTATTTAGGAGAGATATCACACCTGGCACAAATTATTGTCTAGTTCTGTTTTTCTTGCTGAGGGGTGCCCTATACCTGTGCCCAGAGGGGAGTATTTCAAAGCCCGGGTACAGGGGGTGGCTTGGTACAACACCGCCAGTCAACAATATTAAAAAGTGTGTAATTAGTACCTGGAGGTTCTTCTTGCGATGGAATACGATGCTCTTGGCTTTGACTTTCCTGTCTTTGATGTCTACCTTGTTGCCGCAGAGGACTATGGGAATGTTCTCACAGACTCGCACCAGATCACGATGCCAGTTGGGTACGTTCTTGTAGGTGACTCGGGACGTGACGTCAAACATGATGATTGCGCACTGGGCTGGAGAGCAGGAGGAGAGGAAAGAGGGAGCAGAGGAAAAAAGTACAGAAGGGGATTCAGAGAGTGAAGAGGCAAAGAAAGCAAGAGGAGGATGTAGAGAGGGAGTGTCACAACATGAATCTAGTCAACATAGCATCCTTACTGGAGGAGGCAGAGTTTACCCAGAATAGCTTTGTCATTCTCTACTAGACAGTCAGCCCCCCCGCCGCAAAGCTCTGTCGGCAAGTATGTCAGTAGAGCAGGGAGTTATTTTTAGTAACTAGGGCCCAGAGTTTTTCCTCTTGGCAAAACTTCCAGGCCAAGCAAACAAGCACTTTTATACAATACCTTGGATGTAGTAGCCATCTCGGAGCCCTCCAAACTTCTCCTGCCCGGCTGTGTCCCACACATTATATTTGATGGCCCCTCTGTTGGTGTGGAATACCAGCGGGTGCACCTCCACTCCCAGCGTGGCTGGAAAAGGGGAAAGGGGAGAGAAGAACAGAAACCCATCAGGACAGGCGAAAGAAGGGAGACAAGGAGAGGTAGCGAGAAATAAGGAAGAGAAAAGAGGAAGTGGGCAGAAGAGAAGAGACAGTTTAGAAACAGGTGTTTACAAGGCTGGTGCTGGAACGGTGGCTGTTGGTTTCATTCCGAGTCAATCCCTTGCTGCACACTTATCTGGTGCCTCCATGTATCCCCTCTTTCTTATGACTTAAACTCCAACAAACCATCCTACCACTACAGGCTGAGTGCAAAGGCCTAAAACATGTGGATGTGTTGGTGGGTTCGCGCTATAAATGGGTGTGTTGGTGTAAGTAATTACATGCTGGTGGGGAGTGACTTACCAACATATTTCTTCTCAAACTCTCCCGTCAAATGTCTTTTGACGAAAGTGGTCTTTCCCGTTCCTCCATCACCAACCAACACAAGCTGAGAGGGTAAGAGCGTTAGAAATTGGAACACATGGGGGGGGGGGGGGAGGCTAGTTATCCATGACATGCTTCATGTTCTAAAACAAAATAAACAGTACATGTGTGAGATAGAAGGAAAAACCCTCACCTTGAACTGGACCTGCGGCTCTCCCTCTGCCATTGTGGAATGTGTCGTGGGTTTTTTATGTTCTCCTAAAACACAGATCGGATGGTATGGTTAGCGAGCTAGTATAGTTAGCTGGCTACCCTGGCTAGCTGGATCAACTAACTAACTAGTAGTGGCTAATGAGATTGTAGTTTTGCAAAGGGGGTTCCCAAACTTTTTCCGCACTGTCCATTTCTTTTGACACCCCTTATTGGAGAGAATTTTGCTGGTTTAAATCTTGTTTTCTGCAATTCTACACATTTGCTCGTGTTTAATGTGACATTGAGTGACAAATTATAATATACATGGGCTAAAAAAACGAAATAAAGAAACCTTAGCTGACATGGGCTATTTGATCTGGACATTTCTGACAAGTTATAAATAGCGCTCTAAAGTGTGCAATGACGAAAATGACAAGATTAACTGACAATGCACTAACCAATTTCGAATCGGCACTATTACAACTTTCAAAAGCATTTTTAAAGCCTGACAGAGTTCCTTTATACAAATGTTTTCTTATTTAGGTCCCCCGCCCCACAGCGGTTTGTGCACCACTGAACTACAACAACCAAACAACCATTCGACATAGCAGCACGCGTCCAAGCTAACCAACAAGAAACCTTGGTAACTAGCTGCGCGTTCTATTAAACTAGCAACTTATTCCTAAACCTTTGCATATTTCCGGACATCTGACAAATCAGGACATTACAACGTGTAAACAATCCGATCGATAACCTAAATTCAGGCCTGTAGTTATGACTTCTAAATATAATATTAATCAGTTCGTGTGATGTCACGTTAGTTAGCTAGCCAGCACAGCATGCAGTCTAAACGCCGAGGATGGCTAGCCAGTACAGCATGCAGTCTAAACGCCGAGGATGGCTAGCCAGCACAGCATGCAGTCTAAACGCCGAGGATGGCTAGCCAGCACAGCATGCAGTCTAAACGCAGAGGATGGCTAGCTAGCACAGCATGCAGTCTAAACGCCGAGGACGGCTAGCTAGCACAGCATGCAGTCTAAACGCAGAGGGTGGCTAGCTAGCACAGCATGCAGTCTAAACGCCGAGGATGGCTAGCTAGCACAGCATGCAGTCTAAACGCCGAGGACGGCTAGCTAGCGCGTACGTTAGCTAGTTAGCGTTTGAGTGCGCCATTCAGCAGGCTGCCGCACTTTTCTAATTTCGGCTGGAACAATGTCTGTGCAGCACAATCTGTTCTCTGGCTAATTCACAGTCTAAGTAATGGTTCTGTTATGTAACAAATTAACCCTGCACAAAACTGCTACAGTCTGATATTTGTATGGAGAATAACAATATAACGAAACATCCTCAATCAAATCTATAAACGAAACAATAAATTAAAGTTGCCATCTAACGCTAGCTAGCATTTCGCTACTCGCAAAGCTAACGTGGTCTTAGAAATCAATAAAACTGTCTAACAACTTCGCTTATTGCCAAAATAATTACTTAACTGAAGGTATAAATACACAAATAACGCACTTTGGTGTCTCTGATTGTCCCAATTTTGATTCACAATGATTACAAATTGAATGTAGACTAGCATCACACCAGGAAAAATGTTCAGACTCACCCGGCGTTGAAACGAAGCGGAAAAGAGTAAATGGCTACGTCCGCGGGAGATTCAGCTACGACCTGAGTCCGTTTCCGCTCATATCACGTGATCAACGCCAGCGATAAACTGTTTTTGTTGCAACAATTTAGATATTAAAAACGTTGCGACTCTCAGTGATATACACGTAGGTAGTAAAGCTTTATGGTGGTTTAAAAACAAATTATGAACGTTTTGTAAAATGTAACATGCATGTTTTTTTGTTGTTGCCATGGTTGCTTTTTCCCCCCAGTCATTTCTTCTGCAATTTGGCCATATGATTTCTAGACAATGGAAGAGTGCAAGCTATAATATTTGTATTCAAACTATGCCAACCCATCTCTTTCTAATCTTCATTCAATCACACATGTACTTCATGCCCAAATCAGTATGAAACGGTACAAACAGGAGGCCTTCAGAACACAATTTATTTTCTTCTTACAAATAAGCTACAATTAAATCGACAGTTATTATAATGCTTATTCAAAATCTCATATGACAACATTTGCATGAGGTATACACTTAAATCAAATAGTGATTAATGCAAATGTGTGCGCTTTTGCTTTTACACTTGTGCGTGTTTATTTGACTTTGACAATATGCCTACTGGCTCTATGTTAAAAGTATGATCTATTGTGTAGTTGGTGAATTATTAATTGACATAGGATTGTCTTAGTGTTTACAGTATGCATAGTATAGGTAGTTAGCCAGTATGATGGTGGTTGGTGTGCCAGTATGATGGTCTATCTATAGAGGTAGTCTGCCTGTATGTTGGCAGCAATCTCCGACTCCCACTGATCTCCATTGTTCAGCAGCTTCTCTTTGTTGTACAGCAACTCCTCGTGGGTCTCCGTAGCAAACTCAAAGTTTGGACCCTGAAGGACATGAAAAAGTGAAATAAGACCAGAAACCCTTAACCCTAGAATACACCAGAAGTTGGAGAATATGCAACTGAAAGTTCTGTTCTCTTATGACCAAAGCCACTAGAATTTGACAAGCGGTGAGTGTGTGAGATTTCCAGCTGTTCACCTCCACAATAGCATCAACAGGGCAGGCCTCCTGGCAGAAGCCACAGTAGATGCACTTGGTCATGTCAATGTCGTAGCGAGTGGTTCTTCTGCTGCCGTCTGCACGAGTCTCAGCCTCAATGGTAATGGCCTGGGGCAGACAGGGGGGCAGCAGAGAGAGGACAGAATGAGCAGGCAGAGGGAAATAAACTGTCAGTGTCCGAATACCAATACCGTCGTACTAAATAATATAAAAACAAAGTGTAATAATATGTGAAATATCTAAAAACAGTACTCAAGATTGCGTCATCTAATGCGTGATTACGTTGACTCCCGCCATTCGTTCATTGTAGAACAGCGCGTCAATTTATCTGATTATCAGCTGTTGTCAAACACGTGCGTCGGAAAAGACAAGTGAATTCTACTAGATCGAACGTGAAAATGAGTATTCAGTTTAAGTATGTAGTAAGCTGCTATGGGTATTCGGACACAACCAGTGTGTACCCTATGAGCTGTGCAGTGGGTATTCGATTACCTTCCCGGGGGAGGTAACTGGCCTTTGTAGGGGTTACCTGGTTGGTGTACCATTGCATAGTAAAGTATATGAAGTTACCGATACCCTGGGTAGTGTTATGGACTGCAGGTACACTACATGACCAAAAGTATGTGGACACCTGCTCGTCAAACATCTCATTACAAAATCCTGGGCATTAAATATGGAGTTGGTCCCCCCTTAGCTGCTTTAACATCCTCCACTCTTCTGGGAAGGCTTTCCACTAGCTGATGGAACATTGCTGCGGGGACTTGCTTCTATTCAGCCACAAGTGCATTAGCCATGCATTAGCCATGAACCATGAAAAAAAGCCCCAGACCATTATTCCTCCTCCACCAAACTTTACAGTTGGCACTATGCATTGATGCAGGTGGCGTTCTCCTGGCATCCACCAAACCCAGATTTGTCTGTCGGACTGCCAGATGGTGAAGCGTGATTCATTACTCCTGAGAACGCGTTTCCACTGATCCAGAATCCAATGGCGGCAAGCTTAACACCACTCTAGCCAATGCTTGGCATTGCACATGGTGATCTTAGGCTTGTGTGCAGCTGCTCGGTCATGGAAACCCATTTCATCGAGCTACCAATAAACAATTCTTGTGTGGTTTTATCAACGATAAACCAAGTTCATACATGTAGATAGATAGCTAAAGAAAGATATGGCCGGAAGAACCAAAACGTGCACCCAGAACTGAGTTTGGGAAACGGTGGAACGGAGATGGCGGACACTGAGGTTTTGTTTGAAATGGCTAGTGAGTCGAGTGAAGCTAATAGTACAGAAAGTGAGAATGAGTGGGTTACGGTGACAAAGAAAAAAAGGGAAACAAAAGAAGTAAAGCTGTTGGACAATAGGAAACCATTTTTTTTGGTCGGAGTCAGGGTTTTGGATCAATGATACTTGGGAAATCCGTGTAACATCCCCAGGAACATCTGGAATGTGTTGGAAGAAAGTGTGGAGTCAGTGAGAGTCACAAGACGTGGTCTTATTTTGATTTTTTGTGTGTCTGCGGAGCAGAACAAGTGTGTTTTAAGACTCATAATGATATCAGACTGGAATGTTTCCAGTATGGATTTTCGTTGCAGGGAGCCTATCAAGGGGGATATTTCTGCGGTGGCTCAAGAAAAAAATGCAGAGAATATAACTGAAGACATCGATGTGGTTGGTGCTCGTCGATTGAGGTGAGGTGGACGGAGAAAAGAAGTTCACTTCATCCATGCTACTGTTCTTTGAGGAAGAGTCCCTCCCTTCACATCTAAAGTTAGGATTCGTGGTATACCCTGTAAGAGCTTCTGTGCACAAGCCCCTTCAGTGTCATACACGTAAAAGATTTGGTCATGTGTCAAGTGTGTGCAGAAGGGAAAAAATATTGTATGCCAGATGAAGGGAAATGCTGCAACTGTGGAGGTGAACGTGTGCCTGAATTCTTGGAATGTCCTGTTAGGGTGAAGGACAATGAGGTGGCACGGGAAAGGCGTGTCCAGCATGTCTCCTATCTGGCGGCGGTGAGAAAATTGGAAGGAACAAGTGGCAGGGAAGAAGCAATGGTAGTAAGAGCCACCAAGACCAGTGAATGTTTCTCATCAACCCGAGAGATAGTGAAATGCCACATGTTAAAAAAAGGTGGACTTTGTGTTATTTATTGCAAGGATTATAAACTGTACAGCACAAGCAGAGAAATCGAAGAAAATTGGAATCATTGTGAATGCCGCTGAATGTTTTTTGGGTCTTCGCGATTTCATAGCCGAGGCCGTGCAAGAAATCCCGTCAGGTGAATGTAACCCCATCACAGTCCCCTGAGGCTGTGTAGGGATGTATTTTGAAGTGGACTGTGAATGAAGAAGTATGATGTTTTTTGTACGTCGTTGTTTTCCCCTTTCCCGGAATGTTTTTTGTTTGTTTCTTATTCAATACCCTGTCCAGCTGGTGGAGGTAATGCACCATTAACATTGGATGCCAACCGCTGTTAAACCCCATCGAATAAGAAGAACAATTCTTGTGCTGACGTTGCTTCCAGAGTCCGTTTGGAACTCGGTAGTGAGTGTTGCAACCGAGGACAGACCATTTTTACCCGCTTCAGCGATCCTGTTCTGTGAGGTCTACCACTTCGCGGCTAAGCCATTGTTGCTCCTTGACGTTTCCACATCTTACAATAACAGGACTTACAGTTGACCGGGGCAGCTCTAGTAGGGCAGAAATTTGACGAACTGACTTGTTGGAAAGGTGGCATCCTATGACGGTGCCACATTGAAAGTCTCTGAGCTCATCAGTAATGCCGCTCTATTGCCAATGTTTGTCTATGGAGAATGCATGTGTGCTCGATTTTCTACACCTGTCAGAAACGGGTGTGGCTGAAATAGCCGAATACACTAATTTGAAGGGTTGTCCGCATACTTTTGTATATACAGTGGCTTCGGAAAGTATTCAGACCCCTTGACTTTTTCCACATTCTGTTACATTACAGCCTTGTTCTAAAATGGATGAACAAAAATAGAAAATCCTCAATCTACACATAATACCCCATAATGACAAAGTAAAAACAGGTTTTTAGACATAAATACCTTATTTACATATGCCACTCGAAATTAAGCTCAGGTGCATCCTATTCCCATTGATCATCCTTAAGATGTTTCTACAACTTGATTGCTGTCCACCTGTGGTAAATTCAATTGATTTCATAAGGTCCCACAGTTGACAGTGCATGTCAGAGCAAAACCCAAGCCATGAGGTCAAAGGAATTGTCCGTAGAACTCCGAGACAGGATTGCGTTGAGGAAGGTTACTAAAAAATGTCTGCAGCATTGAAGAGTCCCAAGAACACAGTGGCCTCCATCATTCTTAAATGGAAGAAGTTTGGAACCACCAAGACTATTCCTAGAGCTGGCCACCCGGCCAAACTGAGCAATTGGGGTAGAAGAGCCTTGGTCAGGGAGGTGACCAAGAACCCGATGGTCACTCTGACAGAACTCTAGCGTTCCTCTGTGGACATGGGAGAACCTTCCAGAAGGACAACCATCTCTGCAACACCACCAATCAGGCCTTTATGGTAGAGTTGCCAGACTGAAGCCACTTCTCAGTAAAAGGCAGATGACAGCCCGCTTGGAGTTTGCCAAAAGGAACCTAAAGACTTTCAGACCATGAGAAACAAGATTCTCTGGTCTGATGAAACCAAGATTGAACTATTTGGCCTGAATGCCAAGCGTCACGTCTGGAGGAACCCTGGCACCATCCCTACAGTGAAGCATGGTGGTGGCAGCATCATGCTGTGGGGATGTTTTTGAGCGGCGGGGACTGGGAGACTAGTCAGGTTCGAGGCACAGATGAACGGAGCTAAGTACAGAAAGATTGATGAAAACCTGCTCCAGAGCACTCAGGAGTTCAGATTGGGGCGAAGTTTCACTTTCCAACAGGACAACAACCCTAAGCACACAGCCAAGACAACACAGGAGTAGCTTCGGGACAAGTCTCTGAATTTCCTTGAGTGGCCCAGCCAGAGCCCGGACTTGAACCCGATCGAACATCTCTGGAGGGAACTGAAAATAGCTGTGCAGCGACGCTCCCCATCCAACCAGACAGAGCTTGAGAGGATCTGCAGAGAGGAATGGGAGAAACTCCCCAAATACAGGTGTGCCAAACTTGTAGCATCATACCCAAGAAGACTTGAGGCTGTAATCGCTGCCAAAGGTGCTTCAACAAAGTACTGAGTAAAGGGTCTTAATACTTATGCAAATGTGATATTTAAGTTAATTTTTATAAATGAGTAAAAATGTATAAAAATCTGTTTTTGCTTTGTCATTATGGGGTATTGTGTGTCAATTGATGGATGGAAAAAAAATATGTAATCAATTTTAGAATAAGGCTGTAACCTATTGCAATGTGGAAAAAGTCAAGGGGTCTGAATACTTTACGAAGGCAAGCAGGTATTAATGATGCATATGCCTACATACAGTAGTTTGTAGTACTAGTGAGTATAGTGGCCAGGGCATTGAGGGCAGTGTAGTGCTTTACCAGTGTGTTTATATGGGTGTATATGGGTCACCTGGGCAGGGCAGACAGCCTCACACAGCTTGCAGGCGATACAGCGCTCCTCTCCATTGGGGTACCGGCGCAGAGCGTGTTCACCACGGAAACGAGGAGACAGGGGACCCTTCTCAAACGGGTAGTTGATGGTAGCGGGCTCGCGGAATAGGTAACTCATAGTCATCCCCAATCCTGGAGGAGTGTGTGGGAAAGACAGGTAAAGAAATGTTACTTAAGGTGTGTGTGTGCGCATCACTGGAGTACCGCAAGGCCCACGAGCTCTGGGGTCCCATTCGTCTGTCATCGATGTCTATTTTATTTGACTTAATAAATCATTTTGACAGTAACCCTGCAAAAAGTAATTCATAAACCTTTTCCATTTGTACTAGGAAGCTAAGCGTTTGTTTCTTGGGCTTCAGGAATGTGGCTGAAAAAGTGAATGAGGGGAAGCTTACTCAGGTAGTTCTTTGTGGTTTTTAGTTGAGAAAACAAAAATCTCTGCAGAAGCGACAGTTACAGGGATGGTAAAAACAGCTATATTTATGTAGCAACGTCAGGAAAACTGTGAAGGGAGTTGTGCTTCAAAATGAGCAAGTTTGTAACATCTTCAATTGAGCCTCTCATTCTTAATTGCCAGCCTCAACGCGTTAAGGAAAGAGATTAACTGTCGCCTACAGGAAGCTCTGGGGACAGGTCATTTGGATACTGGACAGACGATAAATTGTCAGATGCAAACAGATTATCGTCTTTAACAGACAACACTTCTTGAGGGCTTGAACAAAAGATGGCAGTTTACGTTTTTGTTCATACATGGTGAACCAGCGTTTGAGTTGTGTGGTTGCAATATCAACTGCCCCTTATCTCTGGTCTATCTTGGCATGCATCATTCAAGACTGCGTTTAAATTGTGTGCAGCACAATGGACATATAACGCACAATGTCTCAGGAAAGACTGTCTGGGTTGGTAATACTCACTATAGAAAACAGTCAGGCTCCCAACCTGGACCTACAGCCCTTGGCGAAAACATTTGCACACAAAAAAGGAAGCCTTCAGGACACCAGGGGAGTCTCTTAAATTGGATTTAATTTAATTCACCTTGAATATTGCAGTCCATTCGTGTAGGCTACTAGCCAGACATAATCTGCCCAGTTCAACAATAAATAGTGGCTGAATTTATCCTCAAGACAACTACTTTTTCCTCATTGTCAGGCTATTTGATGTGAATTTTTATAAAAAGCTAAATACGGTATATAGCTATAGATAGTACACTGCATAATGAAACAAACCCTAATAAGCTAGTGTTTTGAGAGTGGACTGACTATTATTTGGTATTAATAGACTTGTTATATGCACAACTTTTTACCCAAGCTGGGTGAGAGAGTGAGGATGGCTCATCTCATGCAGGCTCTGGTAACCTATACAGGCCAGTTGTATATTCCCCCCCAAAATTAATTGGTAGCTGATTAGTATGCTGTTGCATCAAACATTTATTTTACAATCTGCAATGTTTGAATGTCCAACTTTAATTGCATTATTGCTGCCAACCAGCAGTCTAAAAATAGCAGCATTGCGACACTGTGTATAGCTTTGTGAAATGTTAGGCTTAACATGAGAAAATGCCGACCAAATAGGCCTACCAATACACATTAATCCATTAGCTAAAGCTAAGCTAAACCCTGGCACCCCAGAAAACCTATCAATGTTTGCAGCCGCATAGACATGTCGCAATTTCAGCACCATGGACAGTGGTCGGTAGAGTCTGTACTTTGATTAGTATTTTTATTTTAGAGGGGGGGACTCCAGAGAAACTGTGTTATGCAAGTGGTGTGTGTCACCTCTGAAGAGCTCGGTCCACAGGAGAGTCTGAGCAGCTCGGTCTGTGATGGACCTCATATCAAGAGGAAGTTCCTTGGCATTCACATACTCTATATACACACACACACACACACACACACACACACACACACACAGAGAGAGAGAGAAAGGAGAACAAGATGAGAGCGAGAGGAGAACAAGAGAGGACAAAGAAGAGAACAAGAGATGAGAGAGGCAGCTATGAAGCCAAATCAAATTCATTGTTATGGGTACTGCTGAATATCAACATTTGTGTTACTTACTGTACATCCCTCTCTGCACACTGAGGCTGAAGTGTCGAACCAAACCGGGGCTGATAACTCCAAAGGTGCCTACCAAATAAACAGAATAGACAGTGACACATGTAACCCCCCCCATGATAGCAATTTGATTTACAGGTGTCTAGTCTTACCTGGCCTGGGGCAGTAAAGCAAACGCACTGCAGTAGACATTGAAGCAAGAAGAAACTGGAGAGAGAGAGATATGGACCATTTGTTGAATAGTTGGTCAATGAGGCAAATAGGCAAAATTGTGGATTCCTGATCCCACATGTCCAACAGCAGAAACAACCTTTCTCTCTGCCCCTACGTGACCTCCAGTGAGCACATCCTAAACACAAACCTCTTCGAGAGTGTATGTAAGGTGGTGAACAGATTGTCGGGCAGCTGCTTTACCCTGCACTTTCCTAATCTCCCATCCCCAATCTGGCTTTTCGGCGACGTCACAGGTCACACAAAAGCGCCATGCATAAGCACTTTCACAGCCAATCACACTGACCTTACAAATAAATACTGCAGGCTACCGTACAATTGTAGCCCCCCAAAATTTACAATGTATAGGCTACAACTGTAGGAAGACGTTGTCACTAGCAAAGAAAGTTGAAAGACAAAGCGTGCAGTTTCTCGTAAATCCCGAATAGTTTATAACTTTAACTAGGCTGTTTTGATAAATAAACCTTGAGGAAAAACGGTTATATTTAAAACTCTGAATAATAACTCACTATCGACAGTAGGCTATCCGAGCTGTCTGGACCATATGATGGTGAAGCTGTTCAGGCAACAATAATTACATGCTGCGCACTTAAATACCGCTGTCCAGACCGGACCGTTTACTTCGCAAGTATTCTAAGCACTGTAATAGAAAATGCAGGAATACCGATTCAAAAACAAAATAAACATGTCAAATTACATATTTGTTTAAAAAAAACAGCATCAAACATTGTGAAACATACCTGCTCCCACAACCTGTGATAACAGACGCAAGGGACAACGGTCTATGCACTTGCACTGTTGCTCCGAGAGGAGGGGAACTCAGACGAGGCTTGTGAAACAGCAGTGTACTGTAGACCTGGGTAGACATAGTCGCCATTTTGAATGTGGCAAAGTTCGATGCACTTACTATCCAGTGCATGTCAAAATATGGGATTATTCATCACACCACCCTCCTATTTTACAATGCTATTATACACACCAGTGGAGACTGGTGGGAGCAGCTATAGGAGGAAGGGCTCATTGTAATGGCTTGAAAGGAATTCATGTGTGGTTTCTATATGTTTGATCTGTTTGATACCATTCCATTTATTCCATTCCAGCTTTTACCACGAGCCCTTCCTCCTATAGCTCCTCCCACCAGCCACCACTGACACACACACACACACACACATATATATATATATATGTATATACATACACACACACAATAATGACTTCCCAATATGAGTTTGTGAGAGCGCAAGACTGAATAGCGGAAGTTTCTCTCTTTCTTTCCAATCTCGTTCTAACCAAACACTTCCCTCTAGCAAGCATTCCACCCAGTGATCAAAGAGGAGAGAGAGAACTCAAAGGTATTTGATTTTACACCATTGCTACTTTATAACTACCGAATATGGTGACAGTCACAGTTAGTGTCGAGGCAGGAAGCAGATTTGGCTTCACCTCTGCTTCAAATTGAACAACTTAATCTGTTGATGCTGTGGATAGATTCTGTAGCTCCACACTGTATGTATGAAGCCTAGATTGTGTTAAATTGCTTTATTTATGTAACAATAGGCTGTAGGTTTGATCTAAGTGTTTTAATATACAGGATAAGTATTCTTATAAGTATACTTGCTTTAGCTCTAACACACATAAAGTACAGACACACACAACGGACACACTCTGGTCCATCAATACAGAAGTGATGAGTATTTTTGAATCTGGGACCTCTCCTCTCTCAGTAGAGTAAGATGCTGAGTGCGTCCACTCCGACTCAGATGCCCCCCAGCGGAGTGGACATTTCTGGTTCTGACAGGGGGTCAGAGGTCAGTGTTCCAACTCCAGCCACAGAGACAGACCGCTTCGGCTTCATCCTGGTGAATGGATCCACTGCCGGGTCAGTACGAAGCAGTCTCTGGCTTAGCAGCACTGAAAACCAGTTTCTGTTCTCTATCTCACTCTTCACTGTAAAGGTTTACATTTTCTCTCTCTCTCTTTTTTTTTTAAAGTCCATGTACAGTCTTTCTCATTTTATTTTTAAATCACCACTGTATGTCTAATAAATCACTGTGTGTTTATTTAGCAAAAATAACAAAAAAATATTTGTAATAATGTATTTCCCGTGACTTAAAAAATGTAACATTAACCTAACAAAGACAGTCGTGTAGGAATGAGGTTTGTACAGTAAATGTAAATACATTTAAATAATTTGCTTTTTTATTATAATGGACTGATGGTACCTGCATCTGATGGTCATGGTGCTTTCAGGACAACTGGGAACTCGGAAAGAAACTAGGTCAAATCATGACGTCAGTGATCTTCAGGTCAGAAAGTCAGTGCTCAAGAAAGATGCCCGAGTTTCCGACTTCCCAGTTGTCTTGAACACACTGAAGTTGGAAGTCAGAGATTTCCAAGTTCCCAGATGTTTTAAGCACGGCATTAGTCGCAGCTCAGGGAAGGATGGAGAGAGCAGCAAATAGTCCACCTCTCACAGTCCCTGCTCTCTCCTTCCTTTCCTCCGGTGAGACTGACCAGAGAGAGGGCCCACCGTCTTCCACCTGATGGCGAAACTCAAGTGGCACTGCCTCATGCACAAATTCATGTTGGTCCTATGACCAGAGAAAGTGAAACATTCCTCGATATTAAAAAAGACACGACGAGCTGCAGATAATAATAAAAACGCAGGGCTATCAAGACACTTGGTTACTCATTCATTGCCGCTGCAGCTCAAGTGGAAGTAGGGAGAAGCACGTTTTCTGTTTTGTAATAGTGTTGAATAAAACAGTGTTGAGAGTGCTGAATAAAAACTTAGGCATGAACTCACTCATTAAAAAGCAGCTCTTTGCCGTATTCTTTGACAGTCTCTCTCTGGTCACGGTTTTAAAAGTAATGAAATCTCACGTAGGCTAGTATCAAACTTCACTGTGGCCGGGGGTCGTGGAAGCTGTCGTAAGTGTGGTTGGAGCTATCCGATTGGCCAGTGCAGTAGGCACACTCTATTTAGCCACAGATCTCCCGGTCCTCGGGCAAATTAAATAGTTTAAAATGGGAACAATTTACCTTTGCCAGGGCTTCTGAATCAATCAAATCAAATCAAATGTATTTATATAGCCCTTCGTACATCAGCTGATATCTCAAAGTGCTGTACAGAAACCCAGCCTAAAACCCCAAACAGCAAGCAATGCAGGTGTAGAAGCACGGTAGCACTGCCGAGTGTATCAAGTGTACCTACCATCAACAGTGTATCAAGTGTACCTACCATCAACAGTGTATCAAGTGTACCTACCATCAACAGTGCAACCCGTACAAAATAATAATAAAAGGAGTGTAAGACTTTATCGTGGGCTTTTCTACAGAAATATTTGGTGATCGACTAGGAATGCCTTGAAGATTGACCAGTTGAACGCAATCGACCGGTTGGTGACCACAGATGTAGGCTTTAGGAAACACATTTGAAGATATTTACATACACAGCCATGCTTGGCGGATAGGATGGTCTAGAGCCCACCCCCTTACCCAGATGAACAGTCATTATTATAATCAGATCACATTGTGATATCTCGATATGGCCAAAAGTTCCATCCCACCTGAACAGGCTGAAATTATAGGTGTTTTTTTTTTAAAAGCTCTTACACAAATAAGAGGGGGTGCTTTGCTGCAAGGGGGACTGGTGAACTTCACAAAATAGAAGAAATCATGAGGAAGAAAAATGATGTGGATCGATTGAAGCAACATCTGAAGACATCAGTCAGGAAGTTAAAGCTTGGTTGCAAATGGGTCTTTAAAATGGACAATGACCCCAAGCATACTGGCTTAAGGACAACAAAGTCAAGGTATTGGAGTGGCCATCACAAAGCCCTGACCTCAATCCTATAGAACATTTGTGGGCAGAACTGAAAAAGCATGTGCGAGCAAGGAGGCCTTACAAGCCTGACTCAGTTACACCAGCTCTGTCAAGAGGAATAGGCCAAAATTCACCCAACTTATTGGGGGAAGCTTGTGGAAGGCTACCCAAAATGTTTGACGCAAGTTAAACAATTTAAAGGCAGTGCTACCAAATACTAATTGAGTGTATGTAAACTTCTGACCCACTGGGAATGTGATGAAAGAAATGCAATCTGAAATCAATCATTCTCTCTACTATTCTTCTGACATTTCACATTCTCAAAATAAAGTGGTGATCCTAACTGACCTAAGACAGGGAATTTTTGTGAGGATTAAATGTCAGGAATTGTGAAAAACTGAGTTTAAATGTCTTTGGCTAAGGTGTATGTAAACTTCCGACTTCAACTTGTTGCTTTTACACAATTTCAGTGTTATTTTGACCTGTGTGGAAATATCCTAAAAAACAACAGCAGGAAAATCACCTTTTTAACTGCACTGCCCTTTAAAGGATTGATTAGTTATGATAAGAGAAACAAACTGAGCTATAATGCATTTCTGGTGAACAGAAGACACTAAAGACTCATCCTGTAACTCGCAACTTCATGCAAAGAAACAGTTGTAGCACGAAAGATCACAGTTCAGCGTCACAGTACTTTTTTAATTTTTATATATATATACAAAAGTAAGTCATTCTTTATTTAGTTCATAGAATAAACCCAGCTAATAACCGAACACAAATATAACAGACATCCTCTTAACAGTCATCTCCTACACTCTCTCACTCTGTGTCCTTGAACATCCTGACCCGTTGCTATGGAGATAGTCATACCGCCACCATGCGGTTTTCCTGTTTCCTGTGTATCTTTACGGTGTTCTCTTTCTCTGTGACGAGACATGAAGGTGCAGTTGACTCAACTCAGTACATTTTGGTAAATTGGCTGCCTTAGAGAGGACTTTGGTCCTCAGAAACAGGAGAGTCAAAGTGAGGAGTTAGTTACCTGCCCTAGAAAGATATGGACTTGAAAACGTTATTATGACAGCTATGCTTAAAGTGATCACCTTATTTTGCTTATGATATGTTGGTGTCAGGAGTGAAGGCCCTGCTCCTGAGCTCGTTAGACAGAGAGAGACTAAGTGGATCAACATCATCAGCCAATGGGATCGGGTCTTACTAAAGAAGTCCAGCAAGGTGTGTACTTGGCGTTTTTGATATAACCTGGGACACCAGACCCAGGTATTTACTCTCCACCGGTCTCTCAGGTCAAAGAGCAGTGTCAGAAAGGCATCCCAGCATCCCTCAGGGCTAAATGTTGGCCACTGCTGTGTGGCGCCACAGACAGAATGCACCGCAACAAGGACCTCTACCAGGTAAGATAGAGTAAACAACTCAACTATATAGATAGGTTCTAATAAACGATTCTTACTGGGCCTTTATGGCATTCTTACCGTAAATATACAAATATTGCAGAGTAAAGTTATCAGGTAAATCTCTCTCCCTCTGTCAGACTCTGGACTCCAGGCCTGCCCTACAGAGCTGTGTGGACGTTATCGAGAGAGACTTAGACCGCCAGTTCCCCTTCCATGAGATGTTCCTCTCCAGAGATGGCCATGGGTTAAACAGCCTCATGATACTCCGTACAATTTATGGAACGATGATGACATACAACACATCTTTCTCCATCTCTCGTTCTTTTTTGTAGTGTTGTATAAATATTGTCTGGTGTTATCCGTCAGTGTTCTGGTTGATCTGAGTGTTGTGTTGTGTGTGTGTGTGGGTAGGCAGCGTGGTCTGTTCCGCGTGCTGAAGGCCTTTACTCAGCTGAAGCCTGACGAGGGATACTGTCAGGCCCAGGGACCTGTAGCAGCTGTACTGCTGATGAACATGCCTACTGAGGTACTGTTACAATCAGGGGCGCAACTTTGGTATTAGAAGTGGGGGGGGGGGACGCTCGAAGGCGTCCCATGGTCCTAAAGCACACGTTGCCTCGTTTTGTATCACATTCCAATGATAAAATTAGGGGGGATAAAAATGCCATTTCAGAATGTAGGACATGTCCCCCCGGACATGTCCCCCTCTCGCCCCTCAGTCCCTCAGTGAAATTGCGCCCCTGGTTACGATCACCATCCATCCACCTGAACAACATGAAAGGACTGGATAGGTGGCAAGCTTGAGCTTTCTCTCTGTCACAGCCTGTAATAACCTTCCGTCTCTACCTTTGCTTTCCCCTCCTATAGGAGGCATTCTGGTGCCTGGTACAGATTAGTGAACAGTACCTCCCTGACTACTACAGCCCCCTTCTGGTAAGATAATGTTACTTACTGCTCATGGTCAATTAGTGATCCAAAGAGTACTCACAGAGTGAAAACTGCATATGTACAGTGCCAGTCAAACGTTTGGACACACCTACTCATTCCAGGGATTTAATTTATTTTTACTATTTTCTACATTGTAGAACAATTAGTGAAGACATCAAAACTATGAAATAACCAAAAAAGTGTTCAGCAAATCTAAATATATTTGATATTTGAGATTCTTCAAAGTAGCCACCATTCGCCTTGATGACAGCTTTGCACACTCTTGGCATTCTCTCAACCAGCTTCATGAGGTAGTCACCTGGAATGCATTTCAATGAACAGGTGTGCCTTCTTAAAAGTTCATCTGTGAAATGTCTTTCCTTGTTAATGCTTTTGAGCCAATCAGTTGTGTTGTGACAAGGTAGGGGTGGTATACAGAATATAGCCCTATTTGGTAAAATACCAAGTCCATATTATGGCAAGAACAGCTCAATTAAGGAAAGAGAAACGACAGTCCATCATTACTTTAAGACATGAAGATCAGTCAATCCTGAAAATTTCAAGAACTTTGAAAGTTTCTTCAAGTGCAGTCGCAAAAACCTTCAAGTGCTATGATGAAGCTGCCTCTCATGAGGACCGCCACAGGAATGGAAGACCCAGAGTTACCTCTGCTGCAGAGGATAAGTTCATTAGAGTTACCAGCCTCAGAAATTGTAGCCCAAATAAATGCTTCACAGAGTTCAAGTAATAGACATATCTAAACATCAATTGTTCAGAGGAGACTGTGTGAATCAGACCTTCATGGTTGAATTGCTGCAAAGAAACACCTTCTAAAGGACCCCAATAAGAAGAAGAGACTTGCTTGGGCCAAGAAATATGAGCAATGGACAATAGACCGGTGGAAATCGGTCCTTTGGTCTGATGAGTCCAAATTTGAGATTTTTTGTTCCAACCGAAGTGTCTTTGTGAGACGCAGAGTAGGTGAATGGATGATCTCCGCGTTTGTGGTTCCCACCGTGAAGCATGGAGGAGGTGTGATGGTGTGGGGGTGCTTTGCTGGTGACACTGTCTCTGATTTATTTAGAATTCAAGGCACACGTAACCAGCATGGTTTGCACTTGGTGGGACTATCATTTGTTTTTCAACAGGACAATGACCCAACACACCTCCAAGCTGTGTAAGGGCTATTTGACCATAAAGGAGAGTGATGGAGTGCTGCATCAGATGACCTGGCCTCCACAGTCACCTGACCTCAACCCAATTGAGATGGTTTGGGATGAGTTGGACCGCAGAGTGAAGGAAAAGCAACCAACAAGTGCTCATCATATGTAGGAACTCCTTCAAGAATGTTAGAAAAGCATTCCAGATAAAGATGGTTGAGAGAATGCCAAGAGTGTGCAAATCTGTCATCAAGGAAAAGGGTGGCTACTTTGAAGAATCTAAAATCTAAAATATATTTTGATTTGTTTAATGCTTTTTTTGGTTACTACATGATTTCATATGTGTTATTGTCATGTATTGTCATGTTGTGTCCTGTTCCTGTTCTTTCTCTTCACCCTGTCTCCCTCTGCTGGTCGTATTAGGTTACCTTTTCTTCCCCTCTTTCCCCCAGCTGTTCCTTGTCTTCTCTAACTACCTCGTTCACCCCTTTTCCCACCTGTTCCCTTTTTCCCTCTGATTAGGTCTCTATATCTCTCTCTGTTTCTGCTCCTGTCTTTGTCGGATTCTCGTTTGTGTTACTCATGCCTGAACCAGACTATCGTCGTGTTTGCTGCAACCTTGTCCTGTCCTGTCGGAATCTGCCTGTTCATCTAACCTTGTCCTGTCCTGTCGGAATCTGCCTGTCCATCTGAGCCTACGTGTGTTTCATCATTAAAGAAACTCTGTTTTGTTAATTCGCTTTTGGGTCCTCATTCACGCACCTGACAGTTATTTCATCATTTTTATGTCTTCACTATTATTCTTCTATGTAGAAAATAGTATAAATAAGTGTGTGTGTCCAAACCTATGACTGTTACTGTACATCAATATGTTTTTCATCAGTAAAGGGTTTGGTTGTTGTAACATAGCTGAATAGAATTTCTCCAGACACTTGTCTCTCTAATGTTGTCTGTAGGAGGGGGTTCTCTTTGATGCGGCCATGCTGACCTGGGTGCTGAAGAAGACATGTCCCGCAACCCACAAGCATCTGCAGAGACACGGCGTGGAGCCTCTGATGTTCGCCACCGATTGGCTGATGTGCCTGTTCACACGCCACCTACCATTCAACACCCTCCTCCGAGTCTGGGACCTGTTCTTCTGCTACGGTCTGTTAATGAAGGGGGAATGAATGAATTAATCTATCGATCTATCTATTCATTCATATATGTTATCCAGTATATCTATAATTATATTATGGCCATTCACCTGCTCTTCTGTCCCTATCTTGTCTGTCTGAATGACAGAGTACATACAGAGACCCCTCTTCCTCTGTCTGTCTGTCTGTCTGTCTGTCTGTCTGTCTGTCTGTCTGTCTGTCTGTCTGTCGTGAACCCTAAAGAAAGTATCTTTCTAACAAAGGGTTTGGTTAGTCTCACCTCTCACTCCCCACATATCCTGTGTGTCGTTCTCACCCTCTCCATCCCCCTCCATCAGGAGTGCGTGTGTTGTTCCAGGTGGCGGTTGTGTTGGTGCGCAGGGCTCTGGGCCGGGTGGAGCAGAGGGAGGAGTGCGAGGGCCAGATGGAGACTCTGGAGAGGCTGAGGGGTGTGAGGGAGCAGGTGCAGCAGGAGGACGATACCTTCATTGGAGAGGTCAGACACCTGGCCTCATGTACACCGGTTATACTTGAACTATCCTACCATGCATGTACAATACACACCTGTGTTACCCCACTTTTACCAACTTTCCATCGCCCTTTCACCCCCACCCAGGTGTGTTCTGTCCCTCTTTCGGGTAAGGATCTGGAGAGGCAGACGGAGAAAGAGCTGGAGAAGTGGAGGAAGGAACGGCCTGCCTCCACTTTTGATCCCCGGGGTCGTTGCCACGGATATCGGATGGCGTGGGCGAGGGCTCGAGAGAGGGAGGAGGAGAGGAACAGGAAGGAGAGGGCGAAAGGAAACCTGTCCATCCCACCGATTCGCTCGCCCTCCCTCCTCTCTCTGTCTCCCTCGCTCCTCCGCAAGAGGTGGAAGAGAGGGAGCAAAACAGACACAGGGGAGTGGGAGGGGGGAGGCAGAGAGGTGAGGAAGGTTTCAAAGGAGGTGTGGGAGGAGAGAAGCGAGGGAGGGGATCTGGGGGGAGGAAGTGAGAAGGATGGTAGTCCAGTGAGGGCCCAGGGTGTTCCACCTCCTGCTACAGAGGACAGGGAACCAGTGGAACTGAGAGAACCGTTAGAACACAAAGAACCATCAGAACAGGAAAGAACCCAAAAGACCCAGATGACCCCAGATTCAGCCAGAGTAGCGTCCCAGCAGCGTGAGCTCACCGCTGACCCTCGCGTCACCTCACAGGGCCAGGAGGAGGAGCAGGGTGGTTTCAGCGAGACACAGGCCTCTGAGCAGCACAGCGACAGCCAGTCACAGGAAACTAACCACAGTAAAGGCTCCATGGAAACACAGGAAGTACTGAGCAAACAGTCAACAGAGAGTGCACGTGTCGTCACAGAGCACATAGTGACAGAGACAAAGGGTGAGGCAGAGGAACGCAAGGAGACAGAGGCACATGCAGAAGCCAAGACAGAGGAGGAAACAGTGACAGAGATCCAGATTCACACAGAAGCCAAGACAGAGGAAGAAATAGTGACAGAGATCCAGATTCACACAGAAGCCAAGACAGAGGAGGAAACAGTGACAGAGATCCAGATTCACACAGAAGCCAAGACAGAGGAGGAAACAGTGACAGAGATCCAGATTCACACAGAAGCCAAGACAGAGGAAGAAACAGTGACAGAGATCCAGATTCACACAGAAGCCAAGACAGAGGAGGAAACAGTGACAGAGATCCAGATTCACACAGAAGCCAAGACAAAGGAGGAAACAGTGACAGAGATCCAGATTCACACAGAAGCCAAGACAGAGGAGGAAACAGTGACAGAAATCCAGATTCACACAGAAGCCAAGACAGAGGAGGAAACAGTGACAGAGATCCAGATTCACACAGAAGCCAAGGCAGAGGAGGAAATGGAGGCTGAGGTACAGAAAGGACAACACACAGATAAAAGTGTAGGAACAAAGACAGATATGGGGTCAAAAACAGAGACTCAAACAGATGTTAATGCAGACACTGAGACAGACACTGAGACCGACACGCAACAAGAGGCAGATACAAACTTAGAGGCAGAAACAGACGTTGGGTCACTGAGAGAGAGAGACAAAGAGACGAACACAGAGACTGATACCAACAAGGAGATAGAGGCACGTACAGAGACACAGTCACACAAAGGGGCAGCAATGGAGACACACACGGACAAAGAATCTGAGGCAGAGAGACAAACAGAGGTAGAAACTGAGGAAGAGGCACATACAGAAACAGAGACACAGGGAGAAAATGAGTCAGCGATGCACATAGAGGCAGACATAAGAGTAGAGGCAGACTTGGGGTCACAGATGGAGGCTGATACACACATAGAGACAGAGAAAGAGTCAGAGATAGAGGTAGGGACAGAGACAGGGACAGAGACGCGCACAGAGGAAACTACTGACACAGGGATAGAGGAAGCCACTGACACAGGGATAGAGGAAGCCACTGACACAGGGACAGAGGAAGCCACTGACACAGGGATAGAGGAAGCCACTGACACAGGGACAGAGGAAACCACTGACACCGGGATAGAGGAAACCACTGGCACAAACACAGGGACAGAGGAAACCACTGGCACAAACGCAGGGATAGAGGAAACCACTGGGACAAACGCAGGTATAGAGGAAGCCACTGACAAAAACACAGGGACAGAGGAAACCACTGACACAAACACAGGGACAGAGGAAACCACTGACACAAACACAGGGACAGAGGAAACCACTGACACAAACACAGGGACAGAGGAAACCACTGACACAAACACAGGGACAGAGGAAACCACTGACACAAACACAGGGACAGAGGAAGCCACTGACACAAGCACAAGGACAGAGGAAGCCACTGACACAGGGATAGAGGAAACCACTGACACAAGCACAGGGATAGAGGCGGTCATAGCGTCCCCAAATGAAATTCGGACACACACAGAGACAGCATCAAAGATAGAGGTACAATACACAGAGCCCTCTAGGATAACACAAGCCAATCAGAGCCAGGTTTCTCCAGAGTTGACCTCAGGCCAAGACCAAACAGGCCAAGACCAAACAGGCCAAGACCAGAAGATTCCTGAAGAACCCCAGGGTCCAGTCACCATCCATCCAGAGGAGAATCAGGAGACCCAGAACGTCAGAGAGAGTGAAGGAGAGAAAGAAGAGGAAGCATTAACATTTCCCTCTCAGGAAGCCTCAACTGACATCCTTCCACCATCACATCAGGGGGAATCACTGAAAGCTGACCTCCCTCTCATACCTGGCAACCCAAAGTCCAAAAGTAAGAGTGAAAAGAGCAAGTCTCCACCTCCTGCAGACTCAAAGGCTGGATCTGGCAACCCAGTATCCACACACGCGGACGTCTCCTCCCAAAGGACTCAGGCCCGTGATGGACCTTTGGCAACCACTTCCGGAGACTTCCGGCACTGCAAGTCCTCCAGCTCACGGAAGCTCACTCGGAGGCTCTCTGAGGATCTCTTCACCGACCCCAACCAATCACAACCCACATTCACACACTCTAGCCAATCAAATGCATGCCTCATTCAGTTCGACCAACCAAAACCTAACACCACAGCTCCAATTCAGGTACCAAAACACCCAGAATCACCACGATATGTCACAGGGAGCATCCCAGGCACTGTCCCACCTCAGACTGTGTCCAAACCAGGCAGAGGACCAACCGACACCCCCAGGCGATTTGGTCTCTTCCGCAGGCTCAAAGGGGAGCAGCCCAAACAGGGCAGGGAGAAAGGGGAACCTAAAGTCCCTGTCCCCAAAATCCTGATCCAGGACTTTAGTGACGGGACAGGTGAGGGGCGCACGGTCAGGGGGGAGGAAGAGGAGGAGCTGAGCTCCAGAGAGAGGAGGAGGAGACGGAGGGAACAGGAGAGGAGGGAGAAAGAGGAGGAGAAGTTACGGAAGAAGAGGGAGAAGGAGATGGAGAAAGAGGAGAAAGAGAGAAAGAGGGAGAGGAGGAAGCCTCAGACGAGAGGGAAGAGTTTTCAGGTGCAACACAGCAATGTCCCCCTCCCCGGAAACAGCAGCTCACAGACATTTGGTTCCAAAAGAAACTCTACTCCGTCTATGGAGACATACTTTTAAAAAGCTAGGAAAGAAATCGACATCTAAAAATATTTTACAAACCACAAAAATTACCCATAAAACATTTCCTTCAATTGTAGACTTTTCTGGAATGTAAATAAAGCAATTATTTTTTCTAACTCAGGAAAGTAGTGTTTGTTTTATTCTAGGGCTTGTGTACATTGATCATTGACATGCCAACATAAACAGGAAGTGCTAGTTGTTCAATTCCTCATAACTCCGGAGTCCCCGGGGTGATGTCATCATCATGGTCCAATAAAAAGGCTGAATCTCTTTAAATATTTGTCCTCAAAGGGATTCCATAAGTGGTGTGAAATGGATTTACACACAGTCTCACAAACACACAGTGCTCCTGTTCCAACACCCCAATGTCACAGCGATGCTGCTGGGGTATCATCCTCGCTGTCGCTGGCCAGCACTTCCTGGCTCTTGATCCTTTGATTGGTCAGTTGAGAATCAGTGGGACAGACTGACCCGAAAAACAGGGAGCGGAACAGAGCAGGGATAGAGAGGGAGAGATTTGATTCGATTTGAGTGGGAGAGCGAGAGAGGGGTTGGTCTTACATTTTGAACCCAGCAGTTGTGCCACTCAGCCCTTCGACAACAAAGCTCACCACTTTACTGGGAGGTCTTTCAGTGTCCTCTGTCTCTTCCTCCTCTTCCTTGCACTGTGATAAGCTACATGTGGCTGGGTTGTGATTGGGCGAGGGGGTCCGACCGAGCTGCGGGTGTACCGGAGGGAGCCGCTAATTCACTGGTCTCCATGGCGATGGGGTAGGAGTCGATG
Source organism: Oncorhynchus mykiss (assembly GCF_057628025.1). Lineage (NCBI taxonomy): Eukaryota > Metazoa > Chordata > Actinopteri > Salmoniformes > Salmonidae > Oncorhynchus > Oncorhynchus mykiss. The sequence goes on from NC_143046.1 coordinate 33,229,081, forward strand.
TTGTCACTCGTCGAGTCGTCAGGAGCTGGCGGCAAGCGAGCTCTGGGGAGAGAGGAGGGGATTCTGGGTGAAGAGCAGGGTCCTGTACAAAGAGGTATGACTGCTCTGAATGTTTCACAGTTAATGTTCATTTACCGTTTTGTGTTGTTGATGTTATGGTGACGGAGGTTGGAGTTGCCAGAGAGTGGCGAGCACGAAGTTCACCTCCAGAACACTGTCTGTTACACTTAACACCACGAGGCAGACAAAAACAGATACACACACAAATTAGTCATACACAGGAAACACAAAATGTCCTAATAACTTAATATTCATATGTGTCCATTGTCCCCACCCCCCCCCCCCCCATTTTTACGCTCTCTGTTTATTACCTATGCATAGACACTTTACCTCTACCTACATGTACGTATTACCTCGACTAACCGGTGCCCCCGCACATTGACTCTGTACAGGTACACCCTGTATATAGCCTCCACATTGACTCTGTACAGGTACACCCTGTATATAGCCTCCACATTGACTCTGTACTGGTACCCCCTGTATATAGCCTCCACATTGACTCTGTACAGGTACACCCGGTATATAGCCTCCACATTGACTCTGTACTGGTACCCCCTGTATATAGCCTCCACATTGACTCTGTACAGGTACACCCTGTATATAGCCTCCACATTGACTCTGTACTGGTACCCCCTGTATATAGCCTCCACATTGACTCTGTACTGGTACCCCCTGTATATAGCCTCCACATTGACTCTGTACAGGTACACCCTGTATATAGCCTCCACATTGACTCTGTACTGGTACCCCCTGTATATAGCCTCCACATTGACTCTGTACTGGTACCCCCTGTATATAGCCTCCACATTGACTCTGTACTGGTACCCCCTGTATATAGCCTCCACATTGACTCTGTACTGGTACCCCCTGTATATAGCCTCCACATTGACTCTGTACTGGTACCCCCTGTATATAGCCTCCACATTGACTCTGTACAGGTACACCCTGTACATAGCCTCCACATTGACTCTGTACAGGTACCCCCTGTATATAGCCTCCACATTGACTCTGTACTGGTACCCCCTGTATATAGCCTCCACATTGACTCTGTACTGGTACCCCCTGTATATAGCCTCCACATTGACTCTGTACTGGTACCCCCTGTATATAGCCTCCACATTGACTCTGTACTGGTACCCCCTGTATATAGCCTCCACATTGACTCTGTACTGGTACACCCTGTATATAGCCTCCACATTGACTCTGTACTGGTACCCCCTGTATATAGCCTCCACATTGACTCTGTACTGGTACCCCCTGTATATAGCCTCCACATTGACTCTGTACTGGTACCCCCTGTATATAGCCTCCACATTGACTCTGTACTGGTACCCCCCGTACATAGCCTCCACATTGACTCTGTACTGGTACCCCCTGTATATAGCCTCCACATTGACTCTGTACTGGTACCCCCCGTACATAGCCTCTCTACTGTTATTTTATTGTTGTTCTTTAATTATCTATTTTCTTCTTTTTTATTTATTCATTTTTTTCTTCAGCTTAAATACTTTCTAAACAGTTATTTTTTTTGTTGGATTGTTGGTTGAAGTCACGTTGGTAAATGATTCGGGAGACAGACGCAGGAATGCGTAACAGGAGTCTTTATTGTACCCAAATTGCGGAGTGCCGTGTAAAGGCACAGGACGAAGACCAAACAAACACAATAACAAAACGCAGGGTTGAAACCCAAACAAAAGAGCGAGGAGTACCTCAAATAATTAACACACGCGCACAATGATTAACACACGGGACGAGACCCATAATCATCTGCGCAATCCACAAAGCCAAAACACACAGCACAGGTACTCACACGCACCAACGGACAGTGGAACAAAAAACGACAGCCCAATGGAAACCAAATGGCACACTTATACAAGTACAATCAGTGGGAATAAGGGCCAGGTGTGTGCAATGAAAATTCCAGAGGGATCCGTGACAGTTAGGGGCTTGTAATTAAGCATTTCACTGTAAGGTCTACACCTGTTGTATTCGGCACATGTGACAAATAAACTTTGATTTGATTTGAATGTGTATCCTTACCTGCCTCGCTCATCAAAATACAATGAGACAGGAAGACCTGTGGATTGCCTTGAAAGCCTTGAAAGACAAGGTAACACTTCATTAAGTGGCCTGCTATGATGCCTTTAAATCCCTTATGACATGCCAAGCCAGATTATAACAACAGTAGTAAGCCATTTGACAAGTGACATAACCCTACATACCCTCAGCTCCTTTAGGCAGAAGGTTATGCTGGTCTGAGCTCCGACAGCAAAGTGGTCAAACTCAGAATCAGAATTCAGACACAGTTCAGTCAGCATGGCTTTGGATTTCTCTGATAGAGAGAGAGAGAGAGAGAGAGAGATAGAGAGAGAGGGGGGATATTAGAAATTACTATAATTTTACAAAATATGGTTCTTGACTTACTAAAAAAAATGTTTTACTCACTTCAACACTTCAATAGGGTCGAAAATAGAAACAGTTTCTCCTCAGCTGCCTCCTCACCGACATGGTTCCTGAACCACACTCATTCTCCACTCACTGACACACTCACCTCTTCCAGAGAGGAAGGGAAGTGCAGCGCTGTGTCAACCACAACCTGGAGGACAAAAAGAAGGAAAACCAAGGAGACGCTTTCGAGGGAAGATCTGAGGAGAAGAACATTGACAGACTGATAGAGATCGAGAGAGAGGGAGAGGCAGCACGAAAGAGAGAGAGAGAGATAGAGGGAGAGACAGCACGAGAGAGAGAGAGAGGGAGAGAAAGAGAGAGGATGAGAGAGAGAGAGAGGGAGGCAGCACGAGAGAGAGAGAGAAAGAGAGAGAAGGAGAGAGAGAGAGAGGGAGAGGCAGCACGAGAGAGAGAGAGAGAGAGAGAGAGAGAGAGAGAGAGGGAGGGAGAGAAAGAGAGAAGGAGAGAGAGAGAGGGAGAGGCAGTACGAGAGAGAGAGAGAGAGAGAGAGAGGGAGAGAAAGAGAGAGAAGGAGAGAGAGAAATGTGCTGACCAGGGCTGGGGGCGCGAAGCACGTTGGCACGGTTCTCTTTATCAAACACGGCCTGCAGACTCGCACTGTCCTGGAATGACAGGTTGTGTCTTCAGCCGCCCTACGGCACACACACACACACACACACACACACACACACACACACACACACACACACACACACAATATGCCATAGTTAGGGGAAAGCTAATGGTGCGAGGAGGTTTAAAGGGGTTGACTCTCTTTATATCAAACTGCTCTATGGTTTTACTGCACGTTACCATGTTACGCTGCAGGGTGAAGGTGAGACTCTTCCATCCAGCTCAATGTGACACTTCTCTACTGTCTTCTCCAGAGACGACAGGGACCTGAACACAGCCTGCACACACTGGGAGAGAGGCAGGTTGAGTACAAATGACAAATATATCAGTACACTATGATACAATCAATGTGTCTTTGTACCTTGATGGCCATCTTGCAGCGAAAAGCATGTCCACCGAGAATGGTGTGTACCTGAATGGGCAAGAGAAAAGACTTATGTGCCTTTGAACGGGGTATGGTAGTAGGTGCCAGGCACACCGGTTTGAGTGTCAAGAACTCAAATCAAATCAAATGTTATTAGTCACATGCGCCGAATACAACAGGTGTAGGTAGACCTTACAGTAAAATTCTTACTTACGAGCCCCTAACCAACAATGCAGTTTAAAAAATAAGAATACAAAATAAAAGTAACAAGTAGTTAAAGAGCAGCAGTAAAATAACAACAGCGAGAAAATATACAGGCGGTACAGGAGTTCTTAAAGTGACTATGCATAGATAATAAACAGAGAGTAGCAGTGGCATAAAAGTGGGGGGGTCAATGCAAATAGTCTGTGTAGCTAGACAGACAATTTTAGGGCCTTCCTCTGACACCGTCTGGTGTAGAGGTCCTGGATGGCAGGCAGCTTAGCCCCAGTGATGTACTGCCCTCTGTAGTGCCTTGCGGTTGGAGGCCGAGCAGTTGCCATACCAGGCAGTGATGCTCTCGATGGTGCAGCTGTAGAACCTTTTGAGGATCTGACGACCCATGCCAAATCTTTTCAGTCTCCTAGGGGGGAATAGGTTTTGTCATGCCCTCTTCACGACTGTATTGGTCTGTTTGGACCATTCCAGTTTGTTGTTGATGTGGACACCAAGGAACTCAACCAATGCTCTCAACCTGCTCCACCTCAGCCCTGTCGATGAGAATGGGGGAGTGCTCGGTCCTCCTTTTCCTGTAGTCCACAATCATCTCCTTTGTCTTGATCATGTTGAGGGAGAGGTTGTTGTCCTTGCAATGGCCAGATGGCCAGATCTCTGACCTCCCTTTAGGCTGTCTCGTCATTGTCGGTGATCACACTGTTGTGTCATCGGCAAACTTAATGATGGTGTTGGAGCTGTGCCTGGCCGTGCAGTCATGTCGTCCTCTTTTTGCCATAGTTTGTACATCTCAATTGTCAGTAGGAACCACATTTGTTAAAGCAAGTCAGCCATATCAGCTATGTTTTTTTAAAGGCGGTAAATGAGGCTGAATGAACTGTTTCGCTGCCAGACAAGGCTCCACTGAGAGCCAGGTGTAGCGGTGGAAAGGTGTTGGGACTGCTGTTGGGACAGCTTTATGTAGGCCCTAACAGTTTGTGGGCACCGTTTGTCACCATTACAGTGCAAACAATGTATTGTTTAGTGTTCTGTTGTGTAGTGGCTTTGCTGTCACAAATTCCAATAGGTATGATGTGTTACAAATTCCAATTTGTTGTTTCTAATGGTGGCTAAGTGGCTAATGCTAATGTTAGCTAGGTTAGGGTTAAGGTTAGAGTTAATGTTAGGAGTAAAGTTAAAGGGTTACGTTTAAGGTTAGGGGAAGGGTTAGGTAACATGCTAAGTTGTAACAAGTCTACTGAACAAAAATATTAAGGCAACATGCTATAATGTCAACGACTTTACTGAATTACAGTTCATATAAGGAAATCAGTCAATTGAAATAAATTCAGTACTCCCTAATCTATGGATTTCATATGACTGGGCAGCGGCTCAGCCATGGACGGGCCTGGGAGGGCATAGGCCCACCCACTGGGGAGCCAGGCCCAGCCAATCAAAATTAGTTTTTCCCCACAAAAGGGCTTTATTACATTATCACACTATTTCGTCAGCTGTCCGGGTGACTGTTCTCAGACGATCCCACAGGTTAAGAAGCTGGATCTGGAGGTCCTGGTCTGGCGTGGTTACACATGGTCTGCTTTTGTGAGGCCGGTTGGACGTACTAACAAATTCTCTAAAATTACGTTGGCTTATGGCAGAGAAGTTAACATTCAATTCTCTGGTAACAGCTCCGGTGGACATTCCTGCAGTCAGCATGCCAGTTGCACATCCCGTCAAAACTTGAGACATCTGTGGCATTGTGTTGTGTGACAAAACTGCACATTTTAGAGTGACCTTTAATTGTCCCCAGCACAAGGTGAACCTGTGCAACAAATTATAGCAAAACATTTGAGAGAAATAAGCTTTTTGTGCGTACGGAAAAGTTCTGGGATCTTTTATTTCAGCTCATGAAACATGGGACCAACACTTGCTGCGTGTTTATATTTTTGTTCAGTACAGAATCGATGATACCTTTCTGTGGTGCCAGGGCATGTATAGTGTTGCTTTAGCTAATGGTTTATTGGTAGGCCTATTTGGTCATCATTTTCTCATGTTAAGCCTAACGTTTCACGAAGCTATACATGGTGTCACAACTGCTGGCTGGTGGCAATAATTGAATAACTTTTTCAGTGATTAAAGTTAGAAATGTACACATTGCAAATTGTAAAATAAATGTTCAGTGCAACATCAATTCTAATCAACCTGCAGGACATAAGCCGTCCTCACACTCTCTCCCAGCTTGGATAGAAGGTTGTTGTAAAACCAGTCTATTAATGCCAAATAACACAGTCAGTCCACCCTGAAAACACGAGCTTACTGGGGACTGTTTTATTATGCAGTGTACGATCTATAGCTAATGTACCTGCTATTAAGGAACTTTTTATAAAAATTACACATCAAATAGCCGTGATAAATTCCTCCACAATTTATTGTTGAACTCAGCTGGTTTTGTCTGGCTAGTAGCCTACACAAACGGGCTGCAATATTCAAGGTAAATTAAGTCAAATCCAATTTAAGAGACTCCCCTGGTGTCCTGAAGGCTTCCTTTTTTGTGTGCAAATGTTTTCGCCACAGGCTGTAGGTCCAGGTTGGGAGCCTGACTGTTTTCTATAGTGAGTATTACCAACCCAGACAGTCTTTCCTGAGACAATGTGAGTTATGTCCATTGTCAAACGCTAAAAAACTGCTTAAATATGATCAAAATTCAGCTAGAAGAACAAGAAGGATTTTGTCATTTGCCACATATCTTTGTGCGGAACAATAGAAGTAATGTCTTTCCTAACGTGAGGCAAACTTACTTTGCTCAGACATGTAAAAATTGCTTTCTCTGACCACACTGGGCAGAGAAAGCAGAAGTTTGCCAGTGTGCACCTGTGACAGAGGCACACAGAGTGAGAGTGATCGAGATAAAGAAAGAAAGGGAGAGAGTCCGAGTCACTGTCACCTGTGGATGAAAGGGCAAGGGCTATAGAGTAGTTAGGCTATCCAGCCTCTCTGGGCTTTCTCATTGGTCTGGATGTGTCTGCCTTGCTCACAGGCAGGCAGGCAGGCAGGCAGGCAGGCAGGCAGGCAGGCAGGCAGGCAGGCAGGCAGGCAGGCAGGCAGGCAGGCAGGCAGGCAGGCAGGCAGGCAGGCAGGCAGGCAGGCAGGCAGGCAGGCAGGCAGGCAGGCAGGCAGGCAGGCAGGCAGGCAGGCAGGCAGGCAGGCAGGCAGGCAGGCAGGCAGGCAGGCAGGCAGGCAGGCAGGCAGGCAGGCAGGCAGGCAGGCAGGCAGGCAGGCAGGCAGGCAGGCAGGCAGGCAGGCAGGCAGGCAGGCAGGCAGGCAGGCAGGCAGGCAGGCAGGCAGGCAGGCAGGCAGGCAGGCAGGCAGGCAGGCAGGCAGGCAGGCAGGCAGGCAGGCAGGCAGGCAGGCAGGCAGGCAGGCAGGCAGGCAGGCAGGCAGGCAGGCAGGCAGGCAGGCAGGCAGGCAGGCAGGCAGGCAGGCAGGCAGGCAGGCAGGCAGGCAGGCAGGCAGGCAGGCAGGCAGGCAGGCAGGCAGGCAGGCAGGCAGGCAGGCAGGCAGGCAGGCAGGCAGGCAGGCAGGCAGGCAGGCAGGCAGGCAGGCAGGCAGGCAGGCAGGCAGGCAGGCAGGCAGGCAGGCAGGCAGGCAGGCAGGCAGGCAGGCAGGCAGGCAGGCAGGCAGGCAGGCAGGCAGGCAGGCAGGCAGGCAGGCAGGCAGGCAGGCAGGCAGGCAGGCAGGCAGGCAGGCAGGCAGGCAGGCAGGCAGGCAGGCAGGCAGGCAGGCAGGCAGGCAGGCAGGCAGGCAGGCAGGCAGGCAGGCAGGCAGGCAGGCAGGCAGGCAGGCAGGCAGGCAGGCAGGCAGGCAGGCAGGCAGGCAGGCAGGCAGGCAGGCAGGCAGGCAGGCAGGCAGGCAGGCAGGCAGGCAGGCAGGCAGGCAGGCAGGCAGGCAGGCAGGCAGGCAGGCAGGCAGGCAGGCAGGCAGGCAGGCAGGCAGGCAGGCAGGCAGGCAGGCAGGCAGGCAGGCAGGCAGGCAGGCAGGCAGGCAGGCAGGCAGGCAGGCAGGCAGGCAGGCAGGCAGGCAGGCAGGCAGGCAGGCAGGCAGGCAGGCAGGCAGGCAGGCAGGCAGGCAGGCAGGCAGGCAGGCAGGCAGGCAGGCAGGCAGGCAGGCAGGCAGGCAGGCAGGCAGGCAGGCAGGCAGGCAGGCAGGCAGGCAGGCAGGCAGGCAGGCAGGCAGGCAGGCAGGCAGGCAGGCAGGCAGGCAGGCAGGCAGGCAGGCAGGCAGGCAGGCAGGCAGGCAGGCAGGCAGGCAGGCAGGCAGGCAGGCAGGCAGGCAGGCAGGCAGGCAGGCAGGCAGGCAGGCAGGCAGGCAGGCAGGCAGGCAGGCAGGCAGGCAGGCAGGCAGGCAGGCAGGCAGGCAGGCAGGCAGGCAGGCAGGCAGGCAGGCAGGCAGGCAGGCAGGCAGGCAGGCAGGCAGGCAGGCAGGCAGGCAGGCAGGCAGGCAGGCAGGCAGGCAGGCAGGCAGGCAGGCAGGCAGGCAGGCAGGCAGGCAGGCAGGCAGGCAGGCAGGCAGGCAGGCAGGCAGGCAGGCAGGCAGGCAGGCAGGCAGGCAGGCAGGCAGGCAGGCAGGCAGGCAGTCTGTCTGTCTGTCTGTCTGTCTGTCTGTCTGTCTGTAAGGCCTGTGAAATGCTTATTCCTCCACTCTCCTCCCAGTGATGACATGATCCCTCTAGGAGCGAAAAAGAAAGAACAACTTCACCACGAAAATAGACCCAAAATGTGCCTTTTATAGAGCTAGGCTACAGGGAAACAAGAGAGAGAGAGAATTTGATCGTGAGCAAGACAAAGAGAGACCTAATGAGTTTGAGCTGTTTTTTGACACTGCTGAGTCACCAGAGTGATGTTTCAACCTCTCTGACAACATATGGACAACTGGAGGGAGCATGCAACAGACAGGAAAGAAGGGGAAAGAATATGTCAACAATCCATCCGGAAGAAAAGTGTGACATTGGAGAAAGACTAGGATGAAAAAGAGAAAAATCCTGGCATTCTTCCCAACAAGAGAAGAGAGGCCAAGGATCATGCCTGAAACTGAACTAAGACTGTGGACAATCAAGGCATATTCCAGATTGTTCTCTGTATGTAAATCTCAATAGCCGCTGGTCTGTCTAATCCATAATCCATATACAGCAAATCATATGTATGTAATGTACAGTACCGGTCAAACGTTTGGACACACCTACTCATTCAAGGTTTTTTCTATATTTGGACTATTTTCTACATTGTATAATAATAGTGAAGACATCAAAACTATGAAATAACACATATTGAATCATGTAGTAACCAAAAAAGGTAACCAAAAAAGGTAAACAAATCAAAATATATTTGATATTCTTCAAAGTAGCTACAGCTTTGCACACTCTTGACATTCTCTCAACCAGCTTCATGAGGTTGCCACCTGGAATGCATTTCAAGTTTCAAGTTAATTTGTTGAATTTCTTTCCTTCTTAATGCTATTTCAGGCAATCAGCTGTGTTGTGACAAGGTATGGGGGGGGGGGGGGGGTGTATATAGCTAGAGAGCACTATTTGGTAAAAGACCAAGTCCATATTAGGGCAGGAACAGCTCAAATAAGCAAAGAGAAACAACAGTCCATCATTACTTTAAGACATGAAGGTCAGTTAATCCGAAACATTTCAAGAACTTTGAAAGTTTCTTCAAGTGCAGTCACAAAAACCATCAAGCGCTATGACGAAACTGGCTCTCATGAGGACCGCCACAGCAATGGAAGACCCAGAGATACCTTTACTAAAGAGGATACGTTTATTAGCGTTAACTGCACCTCAGATTGCAGCCCAAATAAATAACACCATGGGACCACACAGCCGTCATACTACTCAGGAAGGAGACGCATTCTGTCCCCTAGAGATTAACGTACTTTGTTGCGAAAAGTGCAAATCAATCCCAGGAAAACAGAAAAGGACCCTGTGAAGATGCTGAAGGAAACAGGTACAAAGTATCTATATCCACAGTAAAACGGGTCCTATATCGACATAACCTGAACGGCCACTTAGTAAGGAAGAATCCACTGCTCCAAAACCGCCATAAAAAAGACAGACAACGGTTTGCATCTGCACATGGGGGCAAAGATCATACTTTTTGGAGAAATGTCCTCTGGTCTGATGAAACAAAAATAGAACTGTTTGGCCATAATGACCATCGTTATGTTTGGAGGAAAAAAGGGAAGGCTTGCAAGCCGAAGAACACCATCCCAATTTGGAAACACGGGGGTGGCAGCATCATGTTGTGGGGGTGCTTTGCTGCAAGAGGGACTGGTGCACTTCACAAAATAGATAGCATCATGAGGTAGGAAAATTATGTGGATATGTTGAAGCAACATCTCAAGACATGAGTCAGGAAGTTAAAGCTTGGTTGCAAATGGGTCTTCCAAATGGATAATGACCCCAAGCATACTTCCAAAGTTGTGGCAAAATGGCTTAAGGACAACAAAGTCAAGGTATTGGAGTGGCCATCACAAAGCCCTGACCTCAATCCTATAGAAAATTTGTGGGCAGAAGTGAAAAAGCATGTGCGAGCAAGGAGGCCTACAAACCTGACTCAGTTACATCAGCTTTGTCAGGAGGAATGGGCCAACATTCACACAATTTATTGTGGGAAGCTTGTGGAAGGCTACCCAAAGTGTTTGACCCAAGTTAAACAATTTAAAAGCAATGCTACTAAGTACTATCTGAGTGTAGGTAAACTTCTGACCCACTGGGAATACGATGAAAGAAATAAAGCTGAAATAAATAATTTTCTCTACTACTCTTCTGACATTTCACATTCTTAAAATAAAGTGGTGATCCTAACTGACCCAAGACAGGGAATTTTTACTAGGATTTAATGTCAGGAATTGTGAAAAACTGAGTTTAAATGTATTTGGCTAAGGTGTATGTAAACTTCCAACTTCAACTGTATATGATATTATTTAAAATATATACAGTTGAAGTCGGAAGTTTACACACACTTAGGTTGGAGTCATTAGAACTTGTTTTTCAACCAAACTATAGTTTTGGCAAGCCAGTTCGGATATCTACTTTGTGCATGACACAAGTAATTTGTCCAACAATTGTTTACAGAGAGATTATTTCACTTATAATTACTACTCACATAATTCACTATCTCATTGAGGTATTTAAAACCTTATTAATATCTCCCACAATAATAATAGAGTCTTGTTTTGTTTGTAGGTTAAATTAATTATTACAGTTGATGTCGGAAGTTTACATACACCTTAGCCAAATACATTTAAACTCAGTTTTTCACAATTCCTGATATTTAATCCTAATAAAATTCCCTGTCTTAGGTCACTAATAACGATATTAATTAACAATCATTTTGATCGAATGTGCAAATTGTGCCAAACAGACAATTGGCACATTCGGATCAAAATGATTGTTAATTAATATCGTCACCCGTTTTGAGTTTCTTTTCCCATAGAAGTATAACTCCATCTAATATTGTTGAATGAGTTCCCTGTAAACAATAGATACTATATTCCTTCTCTTTTAGCCAGGTAAATACTGATCGTCTTTTCTCATTATCTGCTAAGCCATTACAAATATAACTGGCTATACTTATTTCCCCATTTACCATAATGAGACAAGTTTCAATTCAATTTATCATAATATATGTTTGTAAACTTACCATTAAAAGTACCATGATGATTGAGTGTCCATATAGCTGTACCATGATATTTTATATTGTTTCCCACTATTCCACCCGCTGAAACCTCCTCCCCTCCCAAGTTGGGTTGTCGTCCATGTAACTGGCAGACCAGCCCTGTCCACCTGGTCCGCCTAGACTTCCAGTCATTGCACTACCGCTAGTTAGCACTGACACACAAGTACGTAGATAAAGGCCAAAATCCTGAAGTGTCCTATTTAAGATGCTCTTAAGCTGATCTATTAGTGCTGAGTGGTCCGTGATGGGAGGTGTGTTTTTATGTGTGCATGTGTGTGTATATCGGGTGTGTATTGCAATAGCATCACACACAAAATACAGCAGGCGCGACAAATCAGTCAATTCCGACAAATTTATTTACTGGTTACTGTTGTTTTTTGAGGGTCCAAGATGATTATAGAACCACGTCATCTCTTCTCATACCCCTTTAAACCCCCGCCCCCATCGTTATTTAATTTTTTTTACCTTAACTTAACTAGGCAAGTCAGTTAAGAACAAATTCTTATTTTCAATGACGGCCTAGGAACAGTGGGATAACTGCCTGTTCAGGGGCAGAACGACAGATTTGTACCTTGTCAGCTCGGGGATTTGAACTTGCAACCTTTCGGTTACTAGTCCAACACTCTAACCACTAGACTACCCTGCCGTTATAGAACATCACAAATGGAGGTTATGAGAGCAAGACAGAGATGAAGAAAGGGATGAGGCCAGGTAAATGTAACATATGACCTACATAGTACAAAAGCAATGTATATGTATATGTATATGTACAAAAGCAATGGGACCAGGGCAGAGCTCTTATGTATGTGGTGTAACTGTTTATAAAGTTATTTTAAGCTACAGTAGAGTTCAGAAATAGTTTGCCCCAAAACAACATTTTAAAAGTTCCTCAGACGTTAAATCGTTACCTTCCCTCACATCAACATAGGACTTATCAACAGCTGCTAATAAAATAAGGAAGTGGTGGAGGATCCTCTCTGCCGATTGGTTGAAGTGGACTGTCACTCAAAGCTGCTGGTCCAGGTAAAGGGAGACAGCTCCCGAGTCATCTGAAATCTTCTCCTCTGCTTTGTTTGACAGCTGGCTGCAACTTTCTCGGGAGAGTAATATCTGTATCTGTGACTCAGAAACCTAGGGAGAGGAAGAGAGGGAGAGAGAGAGAGAGAGAATAAGACTGTCTCGAGATGCTCTTCACCTCTCTCTCCCACACACAAATTACTTACAGTATAACACAAAGAAAATATGCTTTTATCTGAGCAATTAAAAAAAAAACCTCTTCAAATTTCTTGGCCTTGTATTGGTCCGCCCCCTTCAGGAAGTTCAGGAGGATGATATCACAGAGGACCGTACCCTGCAGCATATCAGAACAAAGACAGTTACACAAGTTGACCTAAAAAATCCTGAAATACTTGCCTCGATTCTAGGGTTGATGGAGGTAACATTCAAAACGTATTGCATGACCTCCTTTTAAAGCATACAGTCTGAGTACAGAAGCCTTACCAGTCCCACAGAGGTAAAGGCTGCCACCAGGTTGATCAGAGTAGGAACTGTGTTGAACTTCCCTGCCTGAAAGGACAAAGACAGATGAATCCCCTATAATACACAGATAACAGGTACACGCACACACACCCTAATCCACACTCACAAGCCCAGTGACCAGGATGTCAAAGCGGATGGCGTAGGCCTTGTGGAGAGTGCGGAAGTTCGTCCGATTCTCTATACCGTTCTCCGTTTTGTAATATTTGGCAAATCTGTGGATGGTGAGAGAGGGGGAGACCGTGTCAATGAACAGAGAAATAAAATGAGAGGAGGAGGGGGGTAAGAAGAATGGAGAGGGGAAAAGAAAGAGGACGGGGAGAAGGAGGAAGAAAGACGGGGAGTCTCTTGAACAGTACTAAACTGAAAGGGGTTACAGTACCTGAAGTTGTATCCCTGAGAGATGGCGTTCTTCTGAAACACAGCATCAAGTCGCGTAAAGGAGTAATGTGGTTCACATCTTTCTTCTGACTCATCCAGATTACACTCCCATTCAATATTGATCCCGATCTCTCCACCCTGATAGAGGGAGACAGAGGGAGGGAAAAGAAGAGAAGGACAGATAGGTGAGGAGGGGGGAGAGGAAAGGTAGGGACAAGCAGGTGGGACTGGAGATATATAAAATGGAGAGGGAGAGGTGGGAAAGAGAGAGGTTGAGAAAGCAGAATATAACAGAGAGGGAGAGGAGAGAAAAGAAAGATGGGAGACCTTCGGGGGAGAGAGATGGAGATAGAGGAGATGATGATGAAGAGGGGAGGAGATGAGTCTCACTGTCTGAGCGATGGTGGAGAAGTTCTGTCCAGTATAGCGCAGCACATCTCCCACCTTGAAGATGGGACAGTGACGGTTGTGCTCCGGGTCATATGTACAGCTCCTGATATAAGTTGTATTCAGCGATGACGGGAAGTTCCCTCTGTGGGAGAGAGAAGGTACAAATTTGAGTGATAGAGCCAAATCCCATTCTTTGGTAGAAAAGAGAGGGCAACGCTTTGACAAGAAAGTTGGAGTGAGACCTCCTGAAAGTACTCTAACACAACATCATAAAGGTCTTCCCTTTGTTCATTTGAACATCTTGGCCATGTTCTGTTATAATCTCCACCCGGCACAGCCAGAAGAGGACTGGCCACCCCTCATAGCCTGGTTCCTCTCTAGGTTTCTTCCCAGGTTTTGGCCTTTCTAGGGAGTTTTTCCTAGCCACCGTGCTTCTACACCTGCATTGCTTGCTGTTTGGGGTTTTCGGCTGGGTTTCTGTACAGCACTTTGAGATATCAGCTGATGTATGAAGGGCTATATAAATCAATTTGATTTGATTTGATTTGATTCCCCAATACAGCCCCAGGAATGAGAGGTGTGTCGGACTCACCTGGTGACGTTGAACATAGGGAAGCGGATACTGTTCTTGATGAAGATGGTGAAGTTTTCGACCTCCATCATTGGTTGCCTGAGAAAGGGTAAGGGAGAAAAAAGAGAGAGAGAAGAAGGACTTAGGTAGGTGGGATGCACAAGTTGTAAACATGACATATCATATGTTCATAATATTGTGGTCTATATGAAGCAGCTTTCTTTATGAGACAGAGCGAGAGAGAGAAAGAGAGATAGAGAAAATGAAAGAGAGGTCTTACATTATGACTTTGTCATTCTCAGCAGGGCACCAACCCTCCATCTCACAGCGGCCTCCTTCAGAAGAGTTCACACAGGCACCAGTTATTATTCCTATGGAGGAGAGAGCGATAAAGAGGGAGAGAGAGAGAGAGAGAGAGAGAGAGAGAGAGAAAGAAAGAGAGAGAGAGCATGATTGAGTGAGTGAGTGAGAGAGAGCTACAGGACTGTTTTACTAGCACAGACAGGAATATGTTCTGGGATTCATCCAATGGCATTGAGGAGTATACCACCTCAGTCACCGGCTTCATCAATAAGTGCATCGACGATGTCGTCCCCACAGTGACCGTACGTACATATCCCAACCAGAAGCCATGGATTACAGGCAACATCTGCACTGAGCTAAAGGCTAGAGTACCCTCCAAAGCTCATCATTAAGCTTGAGGCCCTGGGTCTCAACCCCACCCTGTGCAATTGGGTCCTGGACTTCCTGATGGGCCGCACCCGGGTGGTGAAGGTAGGTAACAACATCTACACTTCGCCTCAACACTGGGGCCCCACAAGGGTGCGTGCTCAGCCCCCTCCTGTACTCCCTATTCACCCATGACTGCATGGCCATGCACGCATCCAACTCAATCATCAAGTTTGCAGATGACACAACAGTAGTAGGCTTGATTACCAACAACAACGAGACAGCCTACAGGGAGGAGGTGAGGGCACTCGGAGTGTAGTGTCAGCAAAACAACCTCTCACGCAATGTCAACAAAACAAAGGAGATGATCGTGGACTTCAAGAAACAACCCCACAGATGAGCAACCCCAAGCGGAAAGTCAACCTCCCCTATCCACGTCAATGGGACAGCAGTGGAAAAGGTTGAAAGTTTTAAGTTCCTCGGCTTACACATCACAGACGAACTGAAATGGTCCACCCACACAGACAGTGTGATGAAGAAGGCTAATATAAATCTCTAAGTCTGGAACAGTACTGGTATAGGGAAAACCCAAACAGTTTCAGCTGGACTTTCACCTAATCAAAGAATTAGCTCAGGAGGAGAAGCTCTCCCTCAAGAAAGAAACGCCCATCCTGAGCAGGTCAGACCAGACCTCTTTATTATATAACCCCACAGATGAGCAACCCCAAGCGGAAAGTCAACCTCCCAGCACAGAGTACTACTCCCTCATTGAAATGAAGGATACATTCACCCAGCTGGAGGTAAGGCAAGTGAAGCTGGAACAGCAGGTGAACACACTCCAGTGAGCACAAAAAAATTGTCCAGCTAAACAACAACCAGACCCGGAGACCCGGAGAGCTGGAGGTGGAGAGAGACAAATCTGCACTCTGGACTGTGGTGAGAAAACTTCCACAGGAGAAAAATCAGGAGCAGGAGAAGAACAGAGCACTAGAGGAGAGGATCAGACTGCTGGAGGAGAGGGTGAGGGGGATGGCATGTGACAGAGAACAACCCACTAGAGAGGTGGCCACACCTGCAGAGAAGCCAGCAGAACAGCCCAACTCAGCTCCCAACAAAAGTCTCGACTCCACAGCAGAACAGTCCACCCCAGACCCTGACCACGTCGACATCACAGCGGGACAGACAAATGAAGAATCCCAAGCCCAGAGGATCTCACGCCCCCTGAGCACCCTCCCCTTGTCAGCCACCCTGATAGCCCTCCTGACACCCCCCCCCCCTCCCCCCAAACCCACTGAGGACATACACAAGACACAGATTGTTCTCCTTATGGACTCAAACGGGAAATATATACAAGAAAAACTTTTCCCCAAACACAGACTGTCTAAACTCTGGTGTCCAAACACCCAGCGCGCCCTAGACCTTCTGTCTGAGGACCAACTAGGGTCACCCAGCCACATAATAAAACACACAGGCACAAACGACCTGAGAGCACAGTAGGAAAGGGTGGCCACAACACTCAAGGGAGTGATTGAAAAAGCTTGTTCTACTTTCCCCAATGCACAAGTGGTTATCTCCACCCTGCTACCACGAAGAGACTTCCACCCTGCCACAATACAGCGGGTAAACACAAGTATTTCCCATGACTGTGCCTCAAAACCAAATGTTTACCTGGCCCACCACTCCACCCTGGACTTGAGCAGCCTTTATGACCAGGTCCACCTATACAAGGCAGCAGTGCCCACCTTTGCCCTGACCCTAAAGGACATCGCTCTCAAACACAGCCCCAACACTTCACACAGGAGCAACAGATCAATAGACACCCCACCCAGACCGGAGAGACACTCTCCCAGACCTGCGGGACCCCCCCGGGACCTACACATAGAGGACCCATGCCGAGAGGATCTACATCCAGGCCACAACACCACCAGCCACATCCACACCCCCACCCCAACCAATCAACCCCCCCAAATCAACCATGCCCACACCCCATTTAGGCCCCCTCAGATCAGACCTATGCCCCTCCTGCCCACCCCATGCACCCCACCCCCGCAAAGAGGGCCTCAACATGGAAGTCACACATACGTCCGTGAGCAGGCAAACAGGCCCAGCCCCCACTCTTACACTAGCCTAAGCCAATAGCATGTACCAGGTGCTTAGCAGGCCATACTAACACTAACTGGCCTGAGGCCAAACCACACGACCAACAACATTGGACACTTTATGGAACACAAAGCCTTCACTATCTCATCCTGGAATATCCAAGGCCTGAGGTCATCTGCCTCTGGCCTAAAGAGCAAGGACCTGGGCTTCATCAAAGAAATCGGAAATACAGACATTGTCATCCTACAAGAAACATGGTATAGAGGAGACGGACCCACTGGTTGCCCTCTAGTTACAGAGAGCTGGTAGTCCCATCCACCAAACTACCAGGTGTGAAACAGGGAAAAGACTAAGGGGGTATGCTAATTTGTTATAGAGCAGACCTAACTCACTCCATTAAATTCATCAAAACAGGAGTATTTTACATTTGGCTAGAAATTCAAAAGGAAATGATCTTAACAGAGAACAATGTCCTCCTGTGTGCTACCTATATCCCCCGACTAGAATCCCCATACTTTAAGGAAGATAACTTCTCCATCCTGGTGGGGGAAATCAATCATTTCCAGGCCCAGGGACAGGGAAAGAAGTTACAGGTCTGTGAGAGCCAGAAATCTTGCTTGTTTGTAGGTGACCAAATACTTATTTTCCACCATAATTTGCAAATAAATTCATAAAAAATCCTACAATGTGATTTTCTGGATTTTTTTCCCTAATTTTGTCTGTCATAGTTGAAGTGTACCTATGAGGAAAATTACAGGCCTCTCTCGCCTTTTTAAGTGGGAGAACTTGCACAATTGGTGGCTGACTAAATACTTTTTTGCCCCACTGTACATGATCAAATAGAAATCTTAGAAGCAACTATTAAAGACTACCAGAACCCATTGGATTCTCCAATGACCTTGAATGAACTACAGGACAAAATAAAAATCCTCCAACCCAAAAAGGCCTGTGGTGTTGATGGTATCCTCAATGAAATGATCAAATATACAGACAACAAATTCCAATTGGCTATACTAAAACTCTTTAATATCAGCCTTAGCTCTGGCATCTTCCCCAAAATTTGAAACCAAGGACTGATCACCCCAATCCACAAAGTGGAGACAAATTTGATCCCAATAATTACTGTGGGATATGTGTCAACAGCAATCTTGGGAAAATCCGCTGCATTATCATTAAAAGCAGACTCATACATTTCCTCAGTGAAAACAATGTACTGAGCAAATTTCAAATGTTTTTTTTTACCAAATTATCATACGACAGACCATGTATTCACCCTGCACACACCAACTGGCAAACAAACAAACCAAAACAAAGGTAAAGTCTTCTCATACATTGCTGATTTCAAAAAAAGCCTTTGACTCAATTTGGCATGAGGGTCTGCAATACAAACTGATGGAAAGTGGTGTTGGGGGAAAAACATACGACATTATAAAATCCATGTACACAAACAACAAGTGTGGGGTTAAAATAGGCACACATTTATTCCCACGGGGCTGTGGGTTGAGACAGGGATGCGGCTTAAGCCCCACCCGCTTCAACATATATATCAATGAATTGGCGTGGACACTAGAACAGTCTGCAGCACCCGGCAACACCCTACTAGAATCTGAAGTCAAATGTCTACTGTTTGCTGGCCCTGACAGTAAATTTCATTAAGATAAAAATAATGGTGTTCCAAAAAATGTCCAGTTGCCAGGACCACAAATACAAATTCCATCTAGACACCGTTGCCCTAGAGCACATAAAAAACGATACATACCTTGGCCTGAACATCAGCGCCACAGGTAACTTCCACAAAGCTGTGAAATGCCATCAAAAGCTTCTATGCCATCAAAAGCTTCTATGCCATCAAAAGGAACATAAAATTCGATATACCAATTAGGATCTGGCTAAAAATACATGAATCAGTTATAGAACCCATTGCCCTTTATGGTTGTGAGGTCTGGGGTCTGCTCATCAACCAAGAATTCACAAAATGGGACAAACACCAAATTGAGACTCTGCATACAGAATTCTTAAAAAATGTCCTCTGTGTACAACGTAAAACACAGAATAATGCATGCAGGGCAGAATAAGGCCGAAACCCGCTAATTATCAAAATCCAGCATAAAGCCGTTAAATTCTACAACCACCTAAAAGGAAGTGATTCCCAAACCTTCCATAACAAAGCCATCACCTACAGAAAGATGAACCTGAAGAAGAGTCCCCTAAGCAAGCTGGTCCTGGGGCTCTGTTCACAAACACAAACAGATCCCACAGAGCCCCAGGACAGCAACATAATTAGACCCAACCAAATCATGATAAAACAAAAAGATAATTACTTGACACATTGGAAAGAATTTACAAAAAACAGAGCAAACTAGAACTAAACAGAGAGTACAGAGAGTACACAGTGTCAGAATACCTGACCACTGTGACTGACCCAAACCTAAGGAAAGCTTTGACTATGTACAGACTCAGTGAGCATAGCCTTGCTATTGAGAAAGGCTGCCGTAGGCAGACCTGGCTCTCAAGAGAAGACAGGCTATGTGCACTCTGCCCACAAAATGAGGTGTAAACTGCCCTCACTTCCTAACCTCCTGCAAAATGTATGACCATATTAGAGACACATATTTCCCTCAGATTACACAGATCCACAAAGAATTAGAAAACAAACCCGATTTGATAAACTCCCATATCTATTGGGTGAAATACCACAGTGTGCCATCACAGCATCAAGATATGTGACCTGTTGCCACAAGAAAAGGGCAACCAGTGAAGAACAAACACCATTGTAAATACAACCTATATTTATGTGAATTAATTTTCCCTTTTGTACTTTAACCATTTGCACATCGTTACAACACTGTATATATACATAATACAACCTTTGTAATGTCTTTATTCTTTTGGAACTTCTGTGAGTGTAATGTTTACTGTTCATTTCTATTGTTTATTTCACTTTTGTTTATTATATATTTCACTTGCCGTGGCAATGTAAACATATGTTTCCCATGCCAATGAAGCCCCTTAAATTGAATTGAATTGAGGGAGAGAGAGAGAGAGTGAGAAGGAGAGAGAGAAAGAGAGAGAGAGAGAGAGAAAGAGAGAGAGAGAGAGAGAGAGAGAGAGATAGAGAGAGAGAGAGAGAGAGAGAGACGGAGAGATAGAGAGAGAGAGAGAGAGAGAGAGAGAGAGAGAGAGAGGAGGAAGGATCAACGGAGTCCCAGGAAGGGAATGGTGGAGAAAACAAGAAGAGGAAATAGTTGAAACTCGCCGTTTCCAAGGAAGCTCCCTAAATGCTTGTCACAGTCTTCATCTGTTTCACACTCGTACTTCACGTCACTCTGAACACACAAAGAACAGATACACAGGTGTTAATAGCATTGGCCCTCGACCAGCAGCTCTGTCACCACCCAATATTAAATGCCTCAGCTCTTGTTAATGGTACGGGTGGGGGCTTTGCAGAGTAGAGTACGTTGTATTGTTAAAACCATGGTATAGAGAACTGGAGCAGGTAGGTAACACGGTACATGTATACTGGACTGAAATGCACTCACCTCAGGGCAGAAGCCTTGGAATTGTTCCTCCGTGACGATGAGCTTGGTGATGATGCAGAACACTGCGGCACCCTGTCAGCACATATACAAACCAGCACTTTAGCCTAAACGTCATCAAGTCAACCTATCAGGCCTACTGCTGAAACCATCTAAAAGCCTCAACCAACGCCATCTTTTTTGTTGTTCTTGCTATCATTAGCAACTCGTTTTTTTTTTGCCATGTTACTTAACCAGTTTTCTTGGGCTAATGCTAACTAATGTACTCTGATGAACCACTCAGACACTTATTCTACACAACCAAAGGACTTCATTTAGTTTCCCATCATCACCTCACACCAAGCACTTCCCTTTAAGTGTTTACCACAGTGAAATGCTCAATGACATTATATCAAGTATCTATAGACTTCTTGTACCACACTTCGGCTGTCTGGGCGAGTTTTTGTGTGTGTATTGCAGCTTAATAACGTTTAATCAACATATGCTCCTCCCATGACAAATCAAATCAAATTGAATTTGTCACATGCGCCAAATACAACAACCTTACAGTGAAATCGTATTTATTTGACCTTTATTTAACTAGGCAAGTCATTTAAGAACAAATTCTTATTTTCAATGACGGAGGAACAGGAACAGTGGGTTAACTGCCTGTTCAGGGGCAGAACAACAGATTTGTACCTTGTCAGCTCGGGGATTTGAACTTCCGGTTATTAGCCCAACGCTCTAACCACTAGGCTACCCTGCCGCCCCATAAATGCTTACTTACAAGCCCTTAACCAACAGTGCTTTAAGAAGTAAAAAATAATAATAAAGTGTTAAGTAAAAAACAGAAAATAGAAAATAAAAGTAGCAAATAATTGAACAGAAGCAGTAAAATAACAAGCGAGGCTACACACAGGGAGTACCGGTACAGAGTCAATATGTGGGGGCACCGGTTAGTCGAGGTAACTGAGGTAAAATGTACATGTAGGTTGAGTTAAAGTGACGATGCATAGATTATAAACAGAGAGTAGCGGCAGTGTAAAAGAGGGGTCTGGGTAGCCGTTTGATTAGCTGTCCAGGAGTCTTATGGCCTTGGGGTAGAAACTGTTTAGAGGCCTCTTGGACCTAGACTTGGCGGTCCGATACCGCTTGCCATGCGGTAGCAGAGAAAACAGTCTATGACTTGGGTGGCTGGAGACACAGACTGACCAGGTAAATCCAGGTGGAAGCTATGATCCTTTATTGATGTCACTTGTTAAATCCACTTCAATCAGTGTAGATGAAGGGGAGGAGACAGGTTAAAGAAGGATTTTAAGGCCTTGAGACAAGTGAGACATGGATTGTGTATGTGCGCCAGTCAGAGGGTGAATGGGCAAGACAAAATATGTAATTTCCTTCTCACGGGGTATGGTAGTAGGTGCCAGGCACACCGGTTTGAGTGTGTCAAGAACTGCAATGCTGCTGGGTTTTTCACCCTTAACAGTTTCTTGCGTGTTTCAAGACTGGTTCGCCACCCGAAGGACATCCATCCAGTCAACCTGACACAACTGTGGGAAGCATCGGAGTCAACATGGGCCAGCAATCCTTGTGGAAGGTTGACACCTTGTAGAGTCCATGCCTGCGACGAATTGAGGCTGTTCTGGGGTGCAACTCAATATTAGGAAGACGGTCCTAGTGTTAGGTATACTCAGTGTATATTACACAGTGTACAGTTATAATATACAAGTTGTGTACAGTAAGTATGTTACCACTGCAGTATAACTTCTGTGTTGTTTTAGTTTAGGGTCAAAGGTAAGAGGTCACGGTTAGGCGTCTGGGTGTCACAGACCTGCGTAGGGGCGACATAATCCGCCACATCCATCACACGGTTGTTATGGTAACCGAAGCCCTTCACCTTAGTCATGACAGAAGACTCGATGCCAGAGTCTTTCACCTGGTATGCCTTTTCGTGTAAAAAGACCCACCTAAATGACAAAACAGGAAAGAAAGACAGATGGAGGAAAAGGTTATGGAGAATGACAGGGAGGGGGGCGGGTAAGGAAAGACAATTAGTAACAATAGTTCTAGAATGATCAGGAGCAATACATTGGGAGAGGAAAGAATTAAGGGGGAAAGAAAGATGACAAAGAGAGGTCGACATTATCATACACACACACGCACGTACACACACACACACACACACACGCACACAAACAAGTTGTACCGACCAAACGAAGTAGATGATGATGAGCAGTTGTACGACGCGGTTGATGATTCCAACAGACCAGCTCTTCACCACCACAGACTTGGTTGTCTCGTAGGTGAAGAAGTCCGTAATGAAGCCCCATAGCAAAGACATCCTGAGAGATGGGTTGTGTGTGCGTGCGTGTGTCTACGTGCGAAACAGCTGCAAGTCTATTTTGCATCAGAGTTTCTCCAGGTGGGTGAGTGAGAGCCCAACAAGTGTGTAAATACTACTTCAGTTGCCACACAATGCTGCTGAGAAGACGTCTCACAAAAATGTCCCTCTGTGTGTCGTCGATCCTTCTGCTTCTCACCCTCTTTAGTACCTCTCTCTGTAACACCCTGTCCCTCTCTGGTTCGCTGGGTAATCATGCTGGACCTCCCCTTTTCTCCTGCAAATGAAAAAAAAGAAGAAGCGGAAATAAAAAAAACTCTATCTCTCTATTCCTCCATCGCGTCCTTTCTCTCTCTCTCTCTCTCTCTCTCCTCACCACAAATCCCTATCTCCCGACCGCCCCTTGAGTCCCTCCCTTTCCCATCAAAACTGTTCTCCCCTCTTACTTCTGACACGAGTGTCTCACTACATGTGAACACAAAACGCTTACCTCAAATCGCCTTCGACCTACACACACGTTGAAATTCCAACGGAACCCCACAACATGTGAACAGTGCTCCGCAGAGCGGTAAACACACAGTAAGATGCATTTGAGAGATCAATACAAACTAGGTCTCTCATACTATTAAGGGTGTAATGATAATGGCTATTATAATCCCGCTTAGTGGCATACACACGAAGTGTGCTAATGTAAGCATTTCAACAGTTGTAAGTGTGTTTGTGGCACGTGTGCCTGTGTGTGTGTGTGTGTGTGTTGTGTACATGTGTATAATATCTAGAGACCGAGCTGGAAGATGTCATGTCTTCACTTCTTAAGTGGTTCCATTACGTCTGTGGCCAATTACAGTAGTACAATGCAAGTAACAAACACAATTAATACATTAACAATACGATTATATGAGCTCTGAGTGCACATGCCAAGGCAATGTTATCACGTTTCAGGAAATGGCATGGTTCTGTGAAATCTATATACAGTACATCCCAGACATACATGATAAAGCAGAGACTTAGTAAGGGGTGTGCTCGTGATATGAGTAAGACAGAGAGAGACCGAGAGAGCAACAACAAGAGAGAGAGAGAGACCGAGAGAGCAACAGCAAGAGAGAGAGAGAGACAGAAAAAGAGAGACAGAAAGAGAAGTGAGACAGAGACAGAGAGACAGAGAGAGACAGAAAGAGAGAGAGACAGAGCGAGAGAGAGCAAGAGAGAGACAGAGACAGAGACAGAAAGAGAGTGAGACAGAGAGAGAGACAGAGAGAGACAGAAAGAGAGAGAGACAGAACGAGAGAGAGAGACAGAGAGAGAGACAGAGAGAGACAGAAAGAGAGAGAGACAGAATGAGAGAGAGAGAGACAGAGAGACAGAAATAGAGAGCGATGACATAGGATTGACTGAGGTCTCTCTCATTAATGACATTTTTGTGAAAGGGAAAACCACAAGTGATCATCATACAGGAAATGACTCAGCGTAGACAGATAAACACGCACGTACACGCGCGGACACAAAAGTATGTCTTCACATTAGTGAAATTATAGATATATACGTGACCTGAGGGAAGGAGGAGTAGTCATTTTCGGGATCTCTGATGAACATGGTATTTTGGAGAGGAGACGCTGTCTTACAGGGGAATCCCTCTGGGTCGGCACCGCACACTATCATCCTGGTACCCCTCGCTTTTAAAAACCACCCCCCTCACCTTGCCCACCCCACCCAGCCCATTTTAATAACCACCCTTACTATTCTGACCCCACTCTACAACCACTGTCTCTACCCTGCCCTGCCATCAACTCACATTAGAATTCACTCTGAAACAAACGACCCCTGCTTGGTTAAACTGGATCAATGCATACGTAGAAGCTGCAGGAAAAGCATTAAAGGTTACTCTCTTTGTTTGAACAACTTTCTGCATCCAGGATGAGGTTCCGATAAGTGTGTTCACCTTCTGACCCCACACTCATGCTCAGTCAGCCGTCTGACCGGTCTGTCTCTCTCTCTAGTTCTGAAGGCAAAGACTATTACCTCCCACTATGATGACCACATAATAATGTTATAGTAACGTTGAATATTATGATACATCTGGAAATGTTCATCTACGTGGGACATCAACCCGAACAACATTGTAGCCCTTCCTGTAATATCTATTATCTCTCTCAGTACAGCCACTAATGCCACACTTTCTATAACAAACTCAATTAAGAGAAGCAATCTTATGATCTGTGTTAAAACGTATCAATAGCAGAACGGCAAGGATCAAATTACCGAACTTCTGATCATTTTTGTTTTGGCTAAGTCCCTGACTTACGTGTCTTGGACTACCTTTTACAAAACTTGAAATAAAATTGTCATCAGTGAATACAAAACTCAGTGTTACGTATTCTGTTCACAGAGTATAACACAGTGTATCAGGGGCGCAACTTTGGTTTTAGAAGTGGGGGGGACATAATATATATTTATACTGTATATATACACTACCGGTCAACATTTTTAGAACACCTACTCATTCAAGGGTTTTTCTTTATTTTTACTATTTTCTACATTGTAGAATAATAGTGAAGACATCAAAACTATGAAATAACACATATGGAATCATGTAGTAAAAAAGTGTCGAAAAATATTTAAGATTTTAGATTCTTCAAATAGTCACCCTTTGCCTTGATGACAGCTTTGTACACTCTTGGCATTCTCTCAACCAGCTTCACCTGGAATGCTTTCCAGTCTTGAAGGAATTCCCATATATGCTGAGCACTTGTTGGCTGCTTTTCCTTCACTCTGCATTCCGACTCATCTCAAACCATCTCAATTTGGTTGAGGTCGGGGGATTGTGGAGGCCAGGTCATCTGATGCAGCACTCCATCACTCTCCTTCTTGGTAAAATAGCCCTTACACAGCCTGAAGGTGTGTTGGGTCATTGTCCTGTTGAAAAACAAATGATAGCCCCACTAAACCCAAACCTGATGGGATGGCGTATTGCTGCAGAATGCTGTGGTAGGCATGCTGGTTAAGTGTGCCTTGAATTCTAAATAAATTACAGACAGTGTCACCAGCAAAGCACCCTCACACCATAACACCTCCTCCTCCATGCTTTACGGTGGGAAATACACACTCAGAGATCATCCGTTCACCCACACCTCATCTCACAAAGACATGGCGGTTGGAACCAAAAATCTCAAATTTGGACTCCAGACCAAATTTCCACCGGTCTATTGTCCATTGCTCGTATTTCTTGGCCCAAGCAAGTCTCTTCTTCTTATTGGTGTCCTTTAGTCGTGGCTTCTTTGCAGCAATTCGACCATGGAGGCCTGAATCACGCAGTCTCCTCTGAACAGATGTTGAGATGTCTGTTACTTGAACTATGGGAAGCATTTATTTGGGCTGCAATTTCTGAGGCTGGTAACTCTAATGAACTTACACTCTGCAGCAGAGGTAACTCTGGATTTTCCATCCTGTGGAGGTCCTCATGAGAGCCAATTTCATCATAGCGCTTGATGGTTTTTGAGACTGCACTTGAAGAAACTTTAAAAGTTATTGAAATGTTCTGTATTGACTGACCTTCATGTCTTAAAGTAATGATGGACTGTCGTTTCTCTTTGCTTATTTTAGCTATTTGAGCTATTTGAGCTGCCATAATAAGGACTTGGTATTTTACCAAATAGGGCTCTATTCTATATATACCCCCCCCCCCCCCCTATACCATGTCACAACACAACTGATTGGCCTAAACGCATTAAGAAAGAAATTCAACAAATTAACTTTAATGAAGGCACACCTGTTAATTGAAATGCATTCCAGGTGACTGACTACCTCATGAAGCTGGTTGAGAGAATGCCAAGTGTGCAAAGCTGTCATCAAGGCAAAGGGTAATTTCATAGTTTTGATGTCTTCACTATTATTCTACAATGTAGAAAATAGTAAAAATAAAAAAATAAACCTTGATGAGTAGGTGTTCTTAAACTTTTGACCGGTAGTGTATATATATATATTTTTTTTATCCAATTGTATTAACACTCCAACAGCCTACCTGACCGCCCAGAGGCGTCCGCATGGTTTTGCTGCTATTGGACCAGGTCTCTATTGGAAAAGAGATATTATCTCAACGATAAAAAAAACTGTATAAATAAAGGTAAAAAAATACATTTAAAAAATGGTCCTAAAGCACACCTTTACCAGGTTTTGTATCACATTCCAATGATAAAACTGGGGGGGGGACAAAATCGCAATTTCAGAATGTGGGGGGGGGCATGTCAGCCTCATCCCCAATGAAAGTTGTGCCCCTGCATTGTCCTCATCAGAAGAGAAATGTGTGCAATTGTGTTCAACGTTTCCAGCAATCGGTAAATACTACTGCACGGAATTCTAAATCACCCCGTTAGTGTCATACCGTGTACGATATATCATTTTGACAATATTGTGGACATGCAGATGCAGAAAATGCGTTACTCCTAAATCATCATCTTCGACATTGTGACCTTCCTCTATTGAGCATTGCTTCGATGTGGATTTTTTTTTACGCTGCTGCTGCTACTCGCTGTTTATTATCTATGCACAGTCACTTCACCCCTACCTACATGTACATATTACCTCAAATTACCTTGTCTAACTTGTACCCACGCACATTGACTCGATACCGGTACCCCCTGTTTATATAGCATTGTTATTGTTATTTTATTGTGTTACTTTTTTAACTTGAGTTTATTTAGTAAATATTTTCTTAAACTCGTTAAAAAAAACCTGCATTGTTAGTTAAGGGCTTATAAGTAAACATTTCACGGTAATGTCTACACCTGTTGTATTCGGTGCATAAAATGTGATTTGATTGAGGCCTATAAATTCATATCAGTTGTGTTCCTCCATTGTGTACACCTTTCCTTATTTCTATTGTGGATCGTGTTTCTGTGCAATGGTCTAGAAAACTATGAGCAAACCAGCCTTTGTATTGAATACATGGAATTGGATTGTGATGGAATTAAATTCTGCACGTGCTTATTTTGTATTTTTTTACCAGGAATAATACACTGCATGACCAAAAGTATGTGGACACCTGCACGTCGATGAAGGCAGCCCTCCACACCTCTCTGATTCAGACACGTTTCAGTTGAATGCATTCAGTTGTATAACTGACTAAGTAAGTATCCCACTTTCCCTTTCCTTTGCTTCTTTAACAACCTCCACTCTTCTGGGAAGGCTGTCCACTAGATGTTGGAACAATGCTGCAGGGACTTGCTTCCATTCAGCCACAAGAGCATTAGTGAGATTGGGCACTAATGTTGGGCAATAAGGCCTGGCTCACAGTCAGCGTTCCAATTCATCCCAAAGGTGTTCGATGGGGTTGAGGTCAGGGCTCTGTGCAGGCCAGTCAAGTTCTTCTTCACCGATCTCGACAAACCATTTCTGTATGGGCCTCACTTTTTGCACGGGGGCATTGTCATGCTGAAACACGAAAGGGCCTTCCCCAAAATGTTGCCTCAAAGTTGGAAGCACAGAATCGTCTAGATTGTCATTGTGTGCTGTAGCGTTAAGATTTCCCTTCACGAAGGGGCCTAGCCCGAACCATGAAAAACAGCCCCGGACCATTATTCCTCCTCCACCAAACTTTACAGTTGCCACTGTGCATTGGTCAGGTGGCGTTCACCTGGCATCCGTGAAACCCAAATTTGTCCGTCGGACTGCCAGATTGTGAAGCTTGATTTATCACTCCAGATAACATGTTTCCACTGCCCCGGAGTCCAATGGCGGCGAGCTTTACAACACTCCAACCGATGCTTGGCATTGCGCATGGTGATCTTAGGCTTTTTGTGGCTGGAAACCCATTTCATGAAGCTCCCGGCAAACAGTTCTTGTGTTGACGTTGCTTCCAGAGGCAGTTTGAAACTCGGTAGTGAGTGTTGCAACTGAGGACAGACGATTTTGACGCACTTCAGTGGTCCTGTTCTGTGAGCTTGTGTGGCCTACCCGTTTGCGGCTGAGCCGTTGTTGCTCTTAGACGTTTCCACTTCACAATAACAGGGCAGAAATTTGACAAACTGACTTGTTGGGAAAGGTGGCATCCTATGACGGTGCCATGTTGAAAGTCACTGAGCTCTATGGAGATTGCATGGCTGTGTGCTCAATTTTATACAACTGTCCGCAACGGGTGAGGATGAAATAACCGAATCCACTAAGTTGAAGGGGTGTTCACATACATTTGTATATACAATGTACTTGATTTGACATTGTTTGGTGAATTATGCATTAAAGGAGAGTAATTGCCCATAATTATGCACCTTTGAAAAGCTATACTTCCAATTTTGATCAACATGATTTAATGACTGCAAAGAAAATGTATTGATCTACTAGGATTTTTTTTAAAGACAGACCAACCCAGTTGTCTGCTTGGATTCGAGCGATAAGTACGGTTGCGTTCGTCTTTTTGCAAGCAGTCGGGCTCAAATTTGACGGTAGAATAGTTTTGATGAGCGCATTCATGGTCTGAAAACGCTTCTACATTTTTGAAAACACAAAAACTGTGTTAGAAAGGAAGAGTGCATACTTGGGTACAAAATAAGTGTTGATGCTATCCTTATCTGCCCCTGTGTAGTGTTCCATCGAATATATATTGAACAAAAATATCAGCTCATCATGCAACAATTTTACTGAGTTACAGTTCATATAAAGGAAATCAGTCAATTTAAATAAACTTGTTAGGCCTTAATCTATGGATTTCACATGAATTGGCAGGGCTGCAGGCATGGATGGGTATGGGAGGGCATAGGCCCACCCACTGGGGAGCAGGCCCAGCCAATCAGAATTAGTTTTTCCCCCACAAAAGGGCTTTATTACAGACAGAAAATCTCCTCAGTTTCATCAACTGTCCTGGTGGCTGGTCTCAGACGATCCCGCAGGTAAGAAGCCGGATGTGGAGGTCCTGGGCTGACGTGGTTATACGTAGTCTGCTGTTGTGAAGCCTGTTGGATGTACTTACAAGTTCTCTAAATCGACGTTGTAGGTGGTTTATGGTGGATAAATTAACGTGACATTTTCTGGCAACAGCTCTGGTGGACATTCCTGCAGTCTGCATGACAATGGCACACTCCCTCAAAACTTGAGCCATCTGTGTGCATTGTGTTGTGTCAGAACTGCACATTTTAGTGTGCCCTTTTATTGTCCCCAGCACAAGGTGCTCCTGTGTAATAGACCATGCTGCTTAATCAGCTTCTCGATATGCTACACCTGTAAGATAAATCAATTAGTCTGGGCAAAAAGAGAAATGCTCACTAACAGGGATGTAAACAAACTTATGCAAAACATTGAGAAATAAGCTTTTTGTGCATATGGAACATTTCTTGGATCTTATATTTCAGCTCATGAAACCAACACTTTACATGTATATTTTAGTTCAACTACATATTCTAGGTGTGTGTGAGTTTGTGTTCCTGAGGGTCTTTTCAGGGTTTATAATATGAACAGGAGACCTGTCTCAAGGGGGTTAAACCGACATCTCCTCTACCCATTAAAGATATTCATGGCCCCATTCCAGTACTCCTAAATGGCTTCCTGTGCTTTGTCCTATCGCCTCCTAAATAATTTAATTTCCTTGAGGACTTCCTTTCCTCAAGCTCCTACAAACAATCAAAGATTTTATTACAAAAGATTTATTAATTCTGTCTGAAAACAAAGAAACAAACATGACATGGAAATGAAAATGTAAGAAAAGTACAGAATTGCTGTTCGTCATTTCTCTAAACAGGTCAAAAGGACAAGCAACAAGAAAAAAACTCAAGACTGAAGACCCCTGCATGTCTCAGTGCTTTTAAACTACAACCATCCCCATGGGGCGAATAGAATAGAACCCAGTAGAATCATGGGTAATGTAGTACATAATAATTCACTTTCTAAGAATGTGTTGGACATACAGACAGAGTACAAGTTATTGGTCCATGTAACGCTTAGTGTGTGTGTGTGTGTGTGTGTGTGTGTGAGAGCGTTGTATCAATCTGCATGTCTTTGTGCACCTGTCACTGTGTAAACTTGTCCAAATGTTCCCTGTTCGTTCTGATGTCATCAGAAGCTCCAGCGAGGCCCCTCTCCCTCTCCTTAGTCAGAGTCCTCCTCAGAGCTGGGGGGCGTGGTCACCACTTCCTCCTCTTCCTCAGATTCCTGAGAGAGCGAGAGAGGGAAAGAGTCGTCACTATGATAATCCCGCAATTTCATTTTAATTAACGCTTTGATCATAATCCATGGAAATGGCTACACAAATAAAGTTATTCCCATTGCTGCCATGGTGATGGTGCAGTACCTTGCCCTTGGGTTTGCCTTTGGCTTTCTTGGCCTTCTTCCGTTCGCCCTCAGACGAACTCTCCTCGCTGGAGATAAACTCTCGGCTCTTAAAACTGTCGTTCCCTCCTTGCTCCTTTTCTTCCTCTCCTCTGTCGGACTTCCTCTTCTTGCCTCCTGCCTTGTCCTCCTTCTTGCCTCCTGCCTTCTTGCTCTCCCTGGTGGAGAAACGGAAAAGGAACATGTATGGTCAAAGATGGGCGGACGTTTGTGCGCATGTTAAAAGCAAGTTTCCCAGTGTGTGTTTTGAGCGCTTGTAAGTGTACCTGGTCGCGTGCGTATCTGATGTTCATGGGTGTGTGTGTGTGTCAGAGGCTGGTGGGAGGAGCTATAGGAGGACGGACTCATTGTCACGGCTGGAATGGAGTCAACGGAATGGCGTAAAACAGGTGGTTTCCGTATGTTTCAAACCGTTCCATTTATTCCATTCCAGTTATGACAAGGAGTCCGTCCTCCTACAGCTCCTCCCACCAGCCTCCCCTGGTGTGTGTGTGTGTGTGGTCTCGTACTTCTTGGAGGGTGTAGAGGAGCCTCCACCGTTCTCTCTGTATTCCTTCATGGCTTTCTCATAGTTCTTCTTAGCCTCCTCTGCTTTCCTGTCCCACCCCTAGCAGAGAGAGACCCTTTGTTACCAATCTGTTTTCCTAAACAACAGTTTAAATACAGTTAGCTAGGGTGACAATTATTTTATTCAAAATGCCCATGGAGCCCAGTGGAGGGCACCCAACCAACAGCTGTGATGAGATGCAACCAAAAAAACTTGACCAAGCGCAACGCTCACTCACCATTAAAAACATTGTTTTATTCAAGCAGCTACTACATTTAAAATGCAATAAATAGTTCCTTAATAAAATGTATTTAAGTGGAGGACATTTAAATTACCCCCCCCCCCCCAAAAACAGGAGAAAGAGAGGGACGAAGAGAGAAGAGCAGAACAGAGGAACAAAAAGACATGAGGAGAGCAGATAAAGCCCCCCCTCCCCCCCCCCTCCCCCTCACCTCTTTGTCGTCCTTCCCTATCTGTTTCCACATCTCTCCGGCCTTCTTGGAGATCTCTGTGATTGAGATTCCGGGGTTTTCCGACTTGATGTGCTCGCGGCTGGAGTTGAGCCACAGCATGTAGGAACTCATCGGCCTCTTGGGGGCGTTGGTGTCCTTCTGCTTCTTCTAAAAGACAGAGAGAGGGGGGAGAGAGAAACATGAGCACACACACATATCACATGTGCATAAATACAAACTATTTAGGTGCTTCCAGGAGTCAATACGAAAGTATATTTATCTCCGATACAATAAACATACATTTCACTGTTCACGACTCACTCCGCCCCCATTCCCCTTGCTCCTCCCCTTTCTTTCTTCCTCCCTCTCACCTCTTTGCGTGGCTTCCTCTCCTTCACTACTTTGGCCTTCTTTGCAGTCTTCTTCTTTCCCTCGTCATCGCTGCCATCACCTCCGCTGCCGCTTTCACTCTCTGAGGCGTTACTGTCATACCTGAGAGAGAGAGAGAGAGCGAGAGAGCGAGAGAGCGAGAGAGAGAGAGAGAGAGAGAGAGAGAGAGAGAGAGAGAGAGAGAGAAAATACTGTTAGAGAGAGAGAGAAATACTGTGAGAGAGAGAGAAATACTGTTAGAGAGAGAAATACTGTTAGAGAGAGAGAAATACTGTGAGAGAGAGAGAGAGAAATACTGTTAGAGAGAGAGAAATACTGTTAGAGAGAGAGAGAGAAATACTGTTAGAGAGAGAGAGAGAGGAACTGAAGTGGGCAATGGATGAAGGGGTAAAAACTCACTCCTCAGCAACATCACTCTCCTCCCCAGGGTTGAAAGACTCATCTAGTAAAGAGGAGAGAAAAAAGATCACTAACATGGTTGCTCTGTTGGAAATTGAAATCTCTCACAACAGCCATACATTCCTAAGATCTCTTACTACCGAGGACCTGATTGGCTGTGGGAGTCGTCACTCACCGGTGTCTTCATCGGAGTCGTTGCTGCCGTCTCCCTCCTCTCTGATCTTGCCCTCAGCCTTCATCCTCTCCAGATAGGCATCGTGCTGGTCTTCATCGGAGTCACTGTACTCGTTGTTCTTACTCTTCATGCCCTGTTGGGGGGGGGGTAGCAGAGTCAGACTACACTACCCATGATGCCCCAGCAAGGCCCTGCATCTCTATCTCTTCCTATGGACTGCAGGTTAAGTTACAGGGGCTGTGTTCCAACACTTTAAAATGGCTTCCTTTTCTTACCTCCTTACCTTTAGGACTACTCCTAGGATAAAGTGAGACCAGGGAAGGTTCTCAATTGCATTTTGTTGATTCCTCGCATCCTCTCTCTTCGCCTCCCTCTCAAAACCCATTGGATGAGAACAATGACTGTATATATGAATTTAAAAAGCCATCGATTACGTGACACCATTCATTCTTATGGGAAGACTCAATAGCGCACTGAAGCCAAATGAAGTGGGTCAAGATGGGCGTCTCATGGAGACATAACATGCGCAGTTTGAGCTACTCCAGGAAGTGACATTGCAGGCTAGCTCAGTGCTGCCCCCTCTCACTGAGTTACTCCAGTTGAAGGCCAACCAGGGTACTGCAGTCTGCCATTATCTACTCAATTATCATTTTAACTTCTTCTGTGTGGGATTTTAAAATAATGACTCAAGGACATACATCTGATGTACTTGGCACCATGATTGGTGAAGAAGATTGACCACGAAGATGTCATGGGGGATCGTGTTTTCTGCAAACAATGCCTGCAGTACCACGGTCAGCCTTGAACTCCACGGCTTCAATGAGGGAGGGGGCAGTCATTCTCCCCTGGATGAGGTCAGAGGTCCCTCCCTGCAGACCTCGAAATCCAAGAGTTTTTGAGGAGGCGAAGAGAGAGGACGCGAAGAATCAAGGAAACGCAATTGAGATTCTCCCTAGGTGAAAAGTTTAGAAGCTAGACAAACAAGAGGAAGTGGAGGACAGAATCATTTGTAGTTCTTGACCATTCGGGTGACCCCAGGGTAGTCGCTTTGTTACCATGGCAACTCCCACCCAGGGGAACGAAGTGGCCCGTTGACGGACAGAGCTGGCTCTGTTTATATTACCAGAGAACATTATGGGTGAAAAATCAGGATTTCCTGTATTTGGTTTAGAGGACGTGTTTCGTCTTTCAGTTAACACACTGCAACACCTCAGGCAATACATTAGTCAAGACAACGCAGGCAACCAACCACACACACTCCTTTTCACACACACGCACTCTGACACATCTCTCGGCGTCTCAGCATAATCATAAACCGATTAGTAAATAATTTATGGCCATTCACAGCAACCAATCACCATGATTAGAATGGTAGCACCCTCCTCTTCCCCCATCCAACACAGACACGCCCCCCTGCCCACCATGCGAGCAGTAACCACTACAAACCAAAAAAACCAAGACAACCCTCCCGAAACCCCGTAACCATACCAACCTTCTTCTTCAGGAGTACACAACAGACACACAAGAAAAGAGCAAAATCCGTCAATATTTCTCAAACGCATCTCGGACGAGAGTCGAATGTACTTCCACCACAGTAAACATCTCCTAAAGGTTACCTCCTTGAATCCTCTATTCTTGATGTTGAGTTTCTTGG
This sequence comes from Oncorhynchus mykiss, assembly GCF_057628025.1. Lineage (NCBI taxonomy): Eukaryota > Metazoa > Chordata > Actinopteri > Salmoniformes > Salmonidae > Oncorhynchus > Oncorhynchus mykiss. The sequence goes on from NC_143046.1 coordinate 33,263,947, forward strand.
CGTTGACAAAGTCAAACAGCTTCCCGTACTCCTCCCTGTGATGGACAGAGGGAAACAAAAAAACAAAAACAGAAACCGTTCGTCAGGCAAAGAGTCTACACGCGGTCGTGTGTCCGTTCCCAAGTCCCCCGCCGTACCTCTCGATGCTGCTGAAGGTGAACTGGTTCCCCTGCTTGGTCTCCACCTCGAAGTCGAAGGAGCGCGTGGTGGTGGTGCCTCTGGCGAAGTTGACACAGGAGATCTCCTCGAAGCGCAGGTGGACGGGCGGCTTATGCACGTAGATGAAACCCCTCTCCAGTGGGTAGAGCAGGCCGGACTGTGCCTTGTAGGAACACGTTATACACTGGGCCCCTGGGGTGTTCCTACAGGGGAGGGAGACTAAATTACCAAAACGCACGACAAAGTGCTTTATGATAACATGGGTCTATAATGAGGTCCGTGCAAAAGAGGAACCGTTGGAAGCACCGCGGGGTTTGAGTTTGAGCTCTAGGGAGAGGAGGAACATTGGTGTGTGTTTTACGAGTGATTCCGCAAGCGAGCGTTTTTTTGTGTGGTGTTTTTTACCCCTGGAAGTTTCCGGGCACGGTGATCTTCCTGTTGACCAGAGCCTTCATCACCCTGCTGACCATCTCATAGAGAGAACCTGACATGTTCTTACTGAGCTTCCCTTCATAACGCTTCTCCACCTCCTCCCTACGGGAAAAGAGGGAGAGAGAGGGGGAGAGGAGGGATGGTAGAGGGAGAAAGAAGGGAAGGGGCACAAAAGAGAGAGGGGGGGAGAGAAACAGAAATCGGATGAAGGGATTCTCACCACCCGACAAAGCAAGTTAATTGTTCCTCTTCCATGTGCTGTCGAGCTGCTGTCGTTTATTTCTCCCACTCACTCGCTCATGTTGAGGGTGAGGCGGAGCTCCTCCTCCTTAGAGAAGAGCAGGATGAGGAAGTGGTAACGGGTCTGCCCCTGCTTGATGGGCGGGTCCAGACTGATCTGTAGACGGAGGGAGGGAATGGTTATGAATCGAAGAGGCTGACACGGCGTTTGACGTGAGCACGACGGCATTCACACTGCATTGTCCGCGTGTGTTTGGTGCCCAACGCAACTGAACACAGTCCACAGTCGACTGTCAAGCACTCACCTCAATCAAACACACACAACACTTACCACAAAGAACATCTGTCTCTGATCCTTGTGTGGAAGCAGGAAGAGACGCAGCACGGTGGTGTAGGGGATCTTGTAGTCAAACGTCTTACCATGGAGGTGGAGGAAGGCGGGGTAGATGAGGATATCATACCTGACACACAGAGAGAGAGAGAGAAGAAAGTCGGTGAACGATGGCAAGAAAGAGAGAAATACCTTTGATCAAAGTAGGTGTTTGTCTTGTAGTGGTAGTGCTGAGTGACCAAGTGATATTTTGTTTTTTGGGCGGTTATTAAACAACTAATTGACCGACGTTGGTTAATTTGCTTGAATTCTATTAAGTTTTTTTTGGGGGGGGGGGTCCAACTCGCCGTTTCTCTAGAGAAATCAAATCATTCACGAGAGAAATCAATTCAAGAACTGTATGGGACTCTGGGCTGAAGGGAGGTTTCATTTTCCTTAAGCAAATATTTAATCTAGTTCGGCACAGAAATGTGGTAATACACTACAAAGACCATAACCCATGGCGCCCGTTTTTTCGGTCTCAGACAGAGACAGATGAGAGAGGAAGAGGTGAAGCGATTGGTTTCACTCTCACCAGAATCGGTCCTAAAATAATCCCAATGCGTTTTGGACCTAAGCTTGTCGCCTGCCTTGTCGCCTTTGGGACAACGACTCCCATTGTGAGGGCGGAGACATGAGCATTTCTTCATTAGATTCAGATCTCTGGACAGATACACGTTTACACCTGCTACGTTATGTTCCATATACACAGGCCATATGAGAGAGGAATGTACACAACACAATGAAGAGAGACAGAGACGGTTGAGGAAGTTATATCTTATCTACTTTGACCAACTAGTAGCATGACTAAAGACAGTACAGTATGGGGGAGAACAGTATGGGGGAGAACAATGTTAGATGGCCTGGCTGGCTGACTGCTCCTGGCTGAGCAGAGAAGAGAGGAGGACTTCAAGGAATGAGAAATGATAAAGTCATCGAATAAAAACGAAGTAATAAACACAACTGAAATATTGTATTTCATAGTAATTTCCTATTTTTCTATTGATGTCTATGCAATGTGGATCTGATCAGAGGCAAGGGGAAATTTTAGTTTTGGCAATTGAATGTTCACTATTTTTGGCTTTGGAATTTCCATTAAAATCATTGTAGTGTCCTTAATTCATAATGCATTTAAAAAAATAATGTTTTCTTAACTAAAAAACAAAACCGTGATTATTGTTTCTAATCAAACAAACAGACTTCAAAAAGCATTAAATCGCTCAGCTCTACTTGTCCGTAGTCGTTATTATTTGGAAGGGGGAACGTATCAAGCCAGGTGAACAATTTGCGGATCAATCTGATAAACGTAGAGTAACGTTATATAAAGTAATGACTGCTAATACTGATGAATAGTGGTTCATGGTGCTGATGTCACAGTACCTGCCCCTGGGTGTGAGGCACTGCAGCTCTTTGAAGACACACACAGCATCTCCTGTAGCCTGGATCACATCGGCCTTAGACAGCACATTCGCGGCAAACGCCTGACAGGAAGGAAGGGAGGGTTTAAGCAGGAATAACATCAATCACTGCATCATTGATGTTGCAGCAAAAACAATTGTTTCTGAGTACAGAACAGCTGTAGTGGCAGCGCCATCTGCTGGGGTAAAGCCAGTAAGGCACTGATGACCACCATTCAACCAGTTAGTGCTCCTCCCTGGTACAGGTCCGGCAGTAGAGCGTGGTTTACCTCCACGGGGTCTGCCCCCTCGTCTGCGGGGCCGGGGGGGACGTAGAAACGGACCTCCATGAGAGAGACCTCAGCGTCATCGTTCTGGTGGAACTCCAGCGTCACCTCGTTCTTCCCGGTGGCACACTGGGACACGCTGGCCAGGGGGATCTCAAACACGGAGCTGTCATTCACGTCAAATGACAACAATGGACCTGCGGAGGGCGGGGGGTGTTAAAGACTACAGCTCCCACAATGCACCTCAACATAGCTGGAGAAATGCTACAATGAACGCTTCAAGAGAGATTAAAAATCTGGTTGTGAAAACATCCAAGAGGAAACTATATTAGATCCTCTGTTGGTGTTGTGTGACAGGCTTTTAGAGTTTAAGAGGGTGTTGTTTACCAGAGAATTTAGCAGTGCCCCAGTTCCAGCCCTTCACACACATGTCCTTCTCTGTCAGCTCCACCTTGTAGTTGGCCTTGAAGAACTCCGAGATCCTCTCATAATCCTGGAGAGGGAGATGTGTGGAGGGGGGAGAGGAGGAGATGTGTGGAGGGGGGAGAGGAGGAGAGGAGGAGGAGATGTGTGGAGGGGGAGATGTGTGGAGGGGGGAGAGGAGGAGATGTGTGGAGGGGGGAGAGGAGGAGATGTGTGGAGGGGGGAGAGGAGGAGATGTGTGGCGGGGGAGAGGAGATGTGTGGTGGGGGGAGAGAGGGAGGAGGAAGAGAGAACGTGAAAGAGGAAAAAGATGTTCTCAGTTAAATCCTTAATGCCCCACCAGTCTGAAAAACTAAAAAGCACACCCCCTTTCCTCCCCCTCTCCCTTCCTCCCCCTTGATGAGGGGTCTAATTCATCAAAGCTCAATTATGGCCCCTCGGCCCCCTGGGATGCTGGAGGTGAATGTAATCCGTCCGCTCCCTCCCTCTCCGCCGCTTACAATCAGCCTGTTTATTTATCCTGCAGGCCCGATTAGAGCTGGGGCACACACACACCTCAATCACTTCCACATGTGTGTGAAGGACAGTGTGTGAGTGTGTGTGTGTGTGTGTGTGTGCGTGCGTGCGTGAGAGAGGAAAAAGAGTGTGTGGGAAAGAGAGTTTATGCACCTGGGTATCAGCTTGTCTGTTGGGTTATTAGAGTGTGTGAGAGCCCACAGTCTGTGTGTGTGTGTGTGTGTTGGACAGCGAAAGAGAGACTATACGCCAAGCTGTGTGTGTGTATAGAATATCAGATCAGTGTGTTGACAGCATCTGTGCATGTGTTTGTGAAGATGTATGAAGGCATTGTGTTTGTATGTGACAGGACATGTATACAGATCTAAGTGTGTTTCCATTTCAGACTATATACTGGATATAAATCTGTGTGTGTGTGTGTGTGTATATAATGACTGGCCTGTAACTGTGTAAAGACAAACATGTCAGTGTGTGTGTGTTTTCCTGCTGTCCTCATCAGCCCCTGTATTAAGAGCGCAGTCTCTCATTACAATTTTGGCAGAGTCCGGTTGCTTACCTCACACTCACACAACCGTAGTAACACTCATCCCAGCCTTCCCATCCACTATCCACACAATCAATATATGCATATGCACAAAACACCAAACAGTCCCAATCCTCCACCCCATAGTTGTTCCATTCCACCACCCCTCTTCCTCTCCCCCTAACTAGGGAGGCTCACAATTGGCCCGGCGTTGTTCGGGTTAGGCCCGGGGAACTCCGTCATTGTAAATGAGAATTTGTTCTTAACTGACTTGCCTAGTTAAATAAGAAAAAACTAATATGATGCTGCCATAGGATCACCAGGGTGCTATGCATCAGCAGACACTGTAGAAAAGTATTTTGCAACAGAAAAGGAAAACAAGCCCTTCTCATTGGACAAGATCGTCCCTCCCCGTGTTGGCCCCGGCTTTGTTTTCCGCGTTGTGCCTAGTGAATACAACCCAGTTATGGCTAACACAGTCGAGTCCTGATCAACACAAAGCAAACGCCGTTGCAGAGCGGCGCGCTTCACAAGTAGTACCAAGTTAGCAAACAGATGGCTCGTGATACGTGGATTTCAAAACTCGCCAGGGCACTTCACCACTCCTAAATCAAATAAATGATCATTACTTTTTGAAAACAGACATTCAAAGCATTGAGAATGCATGGGGAGTGGGGCTGAGGGGGGTTTAACCAGTGGAACATGATATAGAAGGTGAACACATCAAACTGACAGGTTAGTGGAGCAGCCAGCCTATGTTTGAATTCCTCACCAGTGACAGTGTGCAGGATAATAAACAATGACATCATTGTCTGAACCGCCACAGTCAGAAGAAACCATTTTCAAATACACACTGATTAACCTCAGGAGACCAGCCTTCCTTCTCTCCCTTTCCAGCAGCACTGGTAAGGCTAGATTATACACACATACACGCGCACTCACACACATCCACTCTTGCACTCACTCAACCAGGCACACAACCTAAGGAACAGATTAAGAAATGTATCTAAAGGTTCACCCGACAACTGCCCACGGAACTCTCACGAAGAAACACACCATCACAGCACACAGACATTCACAAACATTTTTCAAACAAATTCTCTCAGTCGTTCACACACACACACCACCGCCTCACCGTGTCTCTGAAGCCGTCATATTTGTAGACATGTCCGGTGCTGGTGGCCAGCTTGATGCCGTGTCCCAGGCACACACGCCTCCACGTGGCCTGGGACAGCTCTGCTGCCGGGATGTTGTCCACCTTCCCCGTCTTACTGCTCTTATACACCACATTCTGCTTACTGAACCTCAGACGACCGTCGTTCTGCGGGGAGTCACCGCTCACACATAAATACACTTAGGCTATTGTTATAGCCAAACTTGATAGTAGCTAGATGTTGAGTTACAGTTGGTTCCAGTTTGTGGTCATTTATTTGTACACCAATTACAACAACACGGTTCCTTCCAGCATTAGGGATTAAAATAAATAAACATTAGCTGACATGGGCTAGTTGATCTGGACATTTATAACAAGAGAGATATATATATATATATATATATACACACAGTATATATGGTGTGCAATGACTAACAGGACAAGAGGAACTGACGATGCACCACCCAATTAGGCGGGAGGATGACCCCCAAGCACCCCGCCTTTTGGGAACCACTGATTTACATTACCAGATTTTCCAAGCACCACAAAGCAAAGACTTCATTCTATGGTCCTTCTACCTTTGTCAAATATTGTGTGCTATAGCTTGCAAATAAACTACATGTGACTGGGTGCCAAAATAAGAAATGAAGTCTGCTTCATGTTTTGTTTGCTTCCTTCCTAGTATCTGATACCGGTATCATGACAACCTTAATATACACGCTACCCATGTGTACTTCAATTCTGATCCTGGAAACCCACAGGCATGTGTTCTACTTTCATCCTAGACAGGACTAACACCTGATTCATCTAAGTACTGGGCTACAACAAAAGCCTACACGGCATGGGGCTCTCCGGGACCTGGTTAGTTAAGACACTGATGGTAGATGGCATGATAAGGTAAACTAGCTACTGACCCAGGACCCCTTGGATTCCTGGTAGATCTCGTTGAACTCAAGCGTGTCTCCCATCTCTGCCTCCACGAGAAGTGGTGTTCAACTGAGTACACAGAATAAAACAATGTCAAACAACTAGTTAGCAATGTTATTAATTTGCAGAGGAGCCCAAGTTGTAACAGCTAACTAGCTAGGTAGCAAGCTAATTCCTTTGAGAGTGAACATGTGAGTCTGTTGACATTTCATTTACTATAGAGCTAACTTGGCGTTAAACCAAAACATGTAGTTTAGGCTAGCTAGCCAATAACAACAACCATGTAAATATTTAGCTAGCTAAGTTTAGCTACAAGTGACAACTCAATGCGGGTATAAAAGCTTAGTATTGAATTTACAACAATATGCTAATTGTAGCTAGCTAGCTGCTTTCTTTGTGGCAAGAACATGCCGATACTAGCTAATTAGCTACCATAGTTGGCTGGCCATTCGTAGCGATGTGGCTAGTAAATGGATGCCAGTGTGGCTAGCATGTTAACGTTAGCCGGCTAGTGATTATGTGGCGTTTCTTCGCTAACTATTTGACTCCAATGGGTCAATAGTAGCTAGGCCAATGTTACTGGTATCATCTGTTTGGTTGTCTACCCAGCTACTTAGAATCCGCTACATTCGTCCCTGAATAAAAACGAACAAACTTGATGTCTTACTGTCAACGTGATGAGGAGACCTCGCTGTTTCCCGCGTGAAGCATCAGCCCAAGAGCCGACGTCACCGGAAATAATCCCTACCACTTTAGAATTTACTTCCGTTTCGTTCTACTTTCCAGAAAGTAACACTTTTCAAAGGTGTTCTGCCGACTCGTGTAGGTCTTTCGTCTGACACTCACATTAACAACTTGGCCAACAAATAGATGAGAATTGTTTCATGCGAATGATTTTAGTCATGAAGCTTGGCCTTACTTGTCTCCTGTTAGGAAATTCAAATAAACCTCTCATGGTTGTCAGAACTGCATGCAGTAACTGCTCACCTCCACTAAGGGGTGCACGCAGCAGCCTGTTGTTTTAAGATGCGTGAGAGGTTCTCCAATTGAATTGCTGTTTTGTGACGATGGATGGTGATGAAACTGCAAGACTCACCACCGGTCCTGTCCAATATAGCCTACTGTACCACTTTGGCACAGGAATTACGCTAATAGGTTACTGAAATCCTGTCAAAGCTTTGTAAAATCCTGTTGCCTTGTTCCAATATCAACATACCATGACTACTACTATGAGCAGACCCTCATCAATGTTTTGACAATAATTCAATATTAGTTTTGAAATTGTTAGATTTAACATATCCTTCTCTCTCTGTCTCTCTCTCGATTCAATTTCAATTTAAGGGCTTTATTAGCATGGGCAACATATGTGTACATTGCCAAAGCAAGTGAAATAGATCATAAACAAAAGTTAAATTAACAATATAAAATTAACAGTAAACTTTACACTCACATTTCAAATGTCAGATTATGTACCAAAGGGAAAATAAATCAACATAAATATAGGTTGTATTTACAATGGGGTTTGTTCATTGTTCCTGGGCTCTTGAGTGGCGCAGTGGTCTAAGGCACTACATCTTGGTGCTAGAGGTGTCACAACAGACACCCTGGTTTGATTCCAGGCTGTATCACAACTGGCTGTGCTTGGGAGTTCCATAGGGTAGTGCACAATTGGCCCAGCATTGACCGGCGTAGGCCGTCATTGTAAAATAGAATTTGTTCAAGAGAGAGAACTGACTTGCCTAGTTAAATCAAAGTACAATCTAAATCAAATGTTTAAAAAAATCCCTGGTTTCCCTTTTCTTGTGGCAACAGGTCACACATATTGATGCTGTGATGGCACACTGTGGTATTACGCCCAATAGATATGGGAGTATATCAAAAATTGATTTGTTTTCTAATTATTTGTGTGTCTGTGTAATTTGAGGGATACATGTGTCTCTAATATGGTCATACAATTGACATGAGGTCAGGAAGTGCAGCTCAGTTTCCACCTCACGTTGTGGGCAGTGTGCACATAGCCTCTCTCTCTCTCTCTCTCTCTCACACACACACACACACACACACACACACACACACACACACACACACATCAAACGCAAACCACACTATGGGTACACAATGGCACATGTTGACTGACAGGTGGAGGTGAGAGAAGGAGATCAGACTAATCTAACTGTCAATAAAGCTAATGCCAATTGAATGAATGTAACACAAAGGAGAAAGTTAGGAGTGGAGCAGGCAAACATTCACATAGGCTAACACACGCACACCTAAATACACAATGACCACACACATACAAACGCATCAGGCTCTATTCATAGAGCCCATTCACTCAACTTCAATTCAAATAGACTGTTTTAATTCGCTGAGGTAAGCCTATATGCCATTGACATAGGCTAACGTGTACAAATATCCTGATGAAGCATGGAACGAATGAAATAACAATATGTTTGATGAAAAGGAAGAATCACAGAGATAGAAATTAGTTGTGACAAGTTCGAGTCTCTTGCTTCCAACGACTCCTTCAAGTTTAGCCGATGCGTCAACTTGGTGAATCACCAGGAGAATAACTAAAGAAAGGAGGAAAAGGATGGGAGGGGGAAAGGAGGGGGACAGAAAAACTTTCGCCCTCCTTACAAAAACCCTCCGCCGTCAGTCAGTCTGTCACACAGACCACACACCCGTCAAGTCTGCGGACCGTCAAAGTCAGCCAGGCGGATTTGGTGCGCACATCTCGGCTTTTATAAACAGCGACCCACCGGTAGAATTCGGAGTTAGCGATGTTTTTGATCAATTCACAAACGTTTAATTAGAGAAGGTGTAAAGTTCCATGGACATTTCATGGACATAGGATTCAGAATATGTTTTTTTTTTCAAAAGAAGGCACTTCAAGTTAGACTAATCAAGGAAACATTTTAGTTTATGGAGAAAAGTTTTGAACAGGTTAAATCAACAAAAGATATACAAATTCATCATTACGCAATTACTCCAGTAGCCTTTGGAGAAAGTCTTGCTGATTTAATCAGTGCGCGCCGAAAGGAAATAAAGGATATTGCGAAAATTAAAAATGCATTTTGAAGGTAAGTCCTAGTAAAAATTATCACGTGTAAATTATCTTCCACAATAACATTCTTATAAAAATGTGTATTCATTTATTATAATGATGATTATTATAGTAATGGTTATTATTATTGCATATTTAATATTTGAATATCCTGAACCGATGGCTTTCACAAATTAATATTTTACAATGCATACCAGTGGCATTTCTGTTATTTGATCATTTTTTGATTGTTCACAGTTGAGGTTCCCAGTTAGTTGTATATTTTGGATAATAATAACACAAGGGGAATTTGCACTTCGTTTCCTGCACCACTTTTCTCAAACTTCTAATTCAATTTCAATAGATATGAATCGTGAATATTTTTAGATAAGTGTAGAAATCCCTCCTCTAATATAGAAATGTGTAATAACAAGCATATTCACACGACAACAAATACTTATAACACATTTATATGAGAATACAGAATCATTATAGTATATTATATTAACTTTTGTCTGCAGAAAATCACAAACAAAATACAATGACCTCCAAAGAAATGCTATAATGGCACATTGTACATTTTGATGGAAAAAATTGGAACAAATACTGAGATAAAATGTGATAAAAAAAGGCCCTTTTTATAGACGTGACATATCTTTATCAAAACATATACAATTTTCGCTTAGAAAACATCCTTGTACTATTTAAAATGGAAGTTACAGTGTAGGACATTAAGGAGGCAATTTGATCTGAATGTACGTTTTTACAAGCTTGTAGAAATGAGTTTCAGTGTGTGTATGTGTGTGTGTGTGTGTGTGTGTGTGTGTGTACATGAATGGAAAGTTTCCTTCATTGTAAAAAATGGCTTGGGTTGAGAGGGGTCAGGAGCAGCTAAAGCCCTTGTCTAGTTAGCTGTCACTGATATGAGAAAGTACATGATTCACGTTAGTCAGGGTGTGAGAACACACACACACACACACCTGCCTCTTGGGACAGCTTGTGCGGCTGCTGTTCAATGTCTGTGAAAGGGGGAAATGGAAAGGGAGGTGAAACATTGTGTGCCGAAATGATGCTATAAGCATTAAAACAAAAGAATAGTAGGCTGAAGAAGACCCCCCCCTCTCTCTCTTTCTCTTTCTCTCTCTCTCTCTCTCTCTCTCTCTCTCTCTCTCTCTCTCTCTCTCTCTCTCTCTCTCTCTCTCTGTCCCTCCCTCCCTCCCTCCCTCCCTCCCTCCCACACTTTCAGGTGGTCTTCAATAAAGAGTGGTTAAAATAACTAAAATACAACTCATTCAATATCACTTATATAACTATTGCACTTGAAACAAACTCAAGTTGTCTCAGATACTTTGAGCAAACAAAGAATATAAACCACAACTTCAAAAAACAAAACATATTGCCTTTGACCTTTCTCTCTCTCTCTCTTTCATCTCTCTTTCCTTCTCTCTCTCTCTCTCTCTCTCTCTCTCTTTCCTTCCCTCTCTCTCTTGCTCTCTCTCTCTCTCTTTCAATTCCAATTTAAGGGTCTTTATTGGCATGGGAAACATATATTTATATTGCCAAAGCAAGTGAAATAGATAATCTCTCGCTCTCTCTCTTTCTCTCTTTCTCTCCCTCCCTTTTTCACTCTCTGACACACACACACTTCATATTATGGCTGTAAGGGTCAATTAGTGTCGGGGCTTTAGATAACAGTGTTTGTGTCCGTGCGCTGTGACACCAGAGCATATCCACTCTTTTCAATGGCTCAAACCCACGCCTGGATCTAGAGCAGCGAGACAGAGGAATATAAGAGAAAGCAGAGAGAAAGAGAGAAGGAAAGAGGGATGAAAGAGAGAGAGATTGACCCTTAACATCCTTTACTCAACCCCATCCTTGACTCTTTGTGTGAGAGAGAGGGAGAGATAAAAATAGAGAGCGAGAGAAAGAAAGAGATTGAGTAAGAGAAGGAGAAAGTGGTGTTGCAGGGTTAATGCAGTACAGATTCCCTATTGACAGGAGTTAGCAGCACCCAGAGGGAAAGAGAGAGAGGGAAAGAGCGAGGGAGAGGGGGAATGATATAAAATGAGTTGGTCACGCTTTGAACAGTTACACATGCTGTTTACATTTTTCCCAAATTAACATGGCCCCTCACTTCACCAAACGCCCCTACCATCTCTCTCTCTCTCTCTCTCTCTCTCTCTCTCTCTCTCTCTCTTTCTTTCTTTCTTTCTTTCTTTCTTTCTTTCTTTCTTTCTTTCTTTCTTTCTTTCTCTCTCTCTCTCTCTCTCTCTCTCTCTCTGCCTTTCCCATACTCTCTCTTATCCAAGTCCATTTGCTCCCTCTCTTCCTCTCTGTTTCTCTCTACCTCCCTCTCTTTATGTCTGTCTGTCTCTCACTGTCTCCTTCAGGACCCCCTATCCCTCCTCCTTCCTCTCCTCTCCCCTTCTCTGATTTTCTAAAGCAGAGACAGACCGGATAAATTGAATGGAAGGCTCTTGTATGTTTTTTTTTTTTGCTTATTTATTTTTTAAGAGTAAGCCGGGGGTGGGGAGTTAGGCGGAGCAGGGGGAGGTAAATTAGAAACCGAAGTCTGAACGTCTGAAACTCTGAAAAAGGAAGGAAGAATGCAAAGAGGTAGATGGAAGGGATGAGGGAAGCAAATTAGAGAAAGAAAGAGAGGAAGGCAATTAGGTATAGAAGAAAGGAGAGCTGAAATAGAAGAGGGAGGTTTGAGGGTTCAAAGAAGGAAAGAACGAGAGGGACCAATAAGTGAGCATGGAAGGAAAGAAAGAGAAATAGAGGAAGCTAATATTGATCGTTAATGGTGGATGTAAAACTGAGAACGAACAGAGTGTAATAAAAGCAACAGTAAGAACAATTAAAGGCAGATTTCTCTGGGAAAGAGAATAAGAGAGGGAATAAACACATGCAGGTTGGCTTTTATTGTCATGCATCTTGCCAGAGAAATCTGTCGCAAGCTGGTGTAACAGATGTGATCATACTTCGTAAATCTATTGCCTAGTTTTTAAATAAAGGAATACCCAGCCAGCGGTCCCAGTTGATTGGTGTTTATTCTAATGATAGACACAAGGAAGCACACTAGATGTGGAGGACAACAGTATGTTCATGGCTGTAGATTCGTCTGTTAGAATGGAAATAACTGTGAATTAGCAGGGAGCTAATGCAACCATTACAATTGAGTAATTGCTAGCTAACTCGCTCCTACAGCAAGAACATACAAAAGCACATCAAAGGATGCCCCAAATATCTAACAGGTAGCGTACACCTATATATGCACATCAGGACATGTACTGTACATAGTCAACTCGGACATGTTATAAATATGAAAATAGAATATAGTGTTTCAGAACGCCACCTACCGCTTGCTTATCAATATCAGACTGGGAAGAATTAAATATATATATATATAAATAAATATAAATAAAGTCAAAATGTAGGACAAAACACACATCACGACAAGAGAGACACCACAACACTACATAAAGAGCGACCTAAGACAAACACATAACATGGCAGCAACAACCTAATTGATTTGTAAATTCAACAATCCAATAAGAATACATAAATATGAAATACATATTTCTGCAGAGTCCATAATGCCTAACCCTAACCTTAAATTAAGACTAACTAGCTAATTGGAGTTTTCATGAATTTTTACGATATAGACCATTTAGACTTTGCAGCTGGCCCATCTATCAGAAATCGCTTAGGTCTGCCTCCAGGGCAAGATTCATGGCAATAAACGTCAACCTGCTATACAAATGGAGAGAAAAAGAGAGAAATACATATTTGTTGGAAGCAATAAATTGTGAGGGTTTTGTTGTAAACCTAATAATAGTATTGTATATTTTATTCCTCTCTTTATTTCCCCTTTGTTTTTCTGTCATTGATGTTCTTTGTCAAATCAGGGAGCATTCCATGCCAAGTAGATCAAGTAGAATTTCAATATGAACCCCAAGAAGATATCTCCAGGGATAAGAGATGGGGAGAGTGTGTGTGTGTGTGTGTGTGTGTGTGTGTGTGTGTGTGTGCGTCAACATATGTGTGTGAGTGTGTGCATATGCCCTCGCACATGTACAGTGCCTTCAGAAAATCCCCACATCCCTTGACTTTTTCCACATTTTGTTGTATTACAGCCTGAATTTTAAATGGATTAAATGTAGATTTGTTTTGTCACTGGGCTACACACAATACCTCATGAAGTTTTAATTTTTCTTTTACAAATTAATACAAAATTAAATGCTGAAATCTCTCGAGTCAATAATTATTCTACCCGTTTTCTATGGCAAGCTTATATAAGTTCAGGAGTAAACATGTGCTTAGCAAATCCCATAATAAGTTGCTTAGCATAATAGTGTTTAATATGACTTTTGAATGACTACCTCATCTCTGTACGCCACACACACAATTATCGGTAAGGCCCCTCAGTCGAGCAGAGAATTTCAAACAGAGATTCAACCACAAAGACCAGGGAGGTTTTCCAATGCCTCGCAAAGAAGAGCACCTATTGGCTGATGGGTAAAAAAAAAGAAAAAAGGCAGACATTGAATATCGCTCTGAGCATGGTGAAGTTATTAATTACACTTTGGATGGTGTATCAATACACCCAGTCACTACAAAGATACAGGCGACCTTCCTAACTCAGTCACCGGAGAGGAAGGAAACCGTTCAGGGATTTCACCATGAGGCCAATGGTGACTTTAAAGCAGTGACAGAGTTTAATGGCTGTGACAGGAGAAAACTGAGGATGGGTCACCAACATTGTCGTTACTCTACAATACTAACCTAATTGACAAAGTGAGAAGAAGGAAGCCTGTACAGAATGCAAATATTTCAAACATGCATCCTGTTTGCAGTAAGGCACTGAAGTAATACTGCAAAAAATGTGGCAAAGCAAGTCACTTTTTGTCCTGATTGCAAAGTGTTATGTTTGTGGAAAATCCAATACACCACATTAAGGAGTACTGCTCCTTATATTTTTAAGCATAGTGGTGGCTGCATCATGTTATGGATATGCTTGTAATTGTTAAGGACCAAAAAGAAAATAGAAATGGAATGGAGCTAAGCACATGCAAAATCCTAGAGGAATACCTGGTTCAGACTGATTTCCACCAGACACTAAGGACAATAACTAAAACACAAGGCCAAATCTACACTGTAGTTGCTTACCAAGAAGACAGTGAATGTTCCTGAGTGACCGAGTTACAATTTTGACTTAAATCTGATTTCAAATCTATGGCAAGACTTGAAAATGGCTGTCCAACAATGATCAACAACCAACTTGACAGAGCTTAAATAATTATTTTAAAGAATAATAGGCAAATATTGTACAATCCAGGTGTGCAAAGCTCTTAGAGACTTACCCCAAAAGGCTCACAGCTGTAATCACTGCCAAAAATTAGAACATGTAGTGACTAAGGGGTGGGAATACTTATGTAAATGAGATATTTCTGTATTTCATTTTCAATAAATTTGCTGACATTTCTAAAAACATGTTTTCTCCGTGTCAATTATGGGGTACTGTGTGTAGATGAGAGAGAGACACAAATCAGCTGAATCCATTTTGAATTCAGGCTGTAACACAACTAACTGTGGAATAAGTCAAATGGTATGATTACTTTCTGAAGGCCCTGCACATGGGTTTCAAAAGATGGGTGCATTGGTCCTTGTGTGTGTGTTCGTGTGTCCATGTGTGTGCATATGTGATGTGTGTGTGTGTGTGTGTTGAGTTAGCAAAGGAATGCACGTTTGATTAAGTACAGACTGCACATAAATCTGTGCTCTTAACTGTACGCAGGCACACAACATCGACCCTGACCCTGGCTACCCCTCCCCCTCCCTCCCTGCGGCCTATACGCATGTTACTGTCCAGCCAGCCAGGGTACCATTGTGTGCGTGAGTGTGAGTGTGTGCGTGCACAAAACCGCCTTATTTTATGGTGAAATAGACTTTTCCTCAGGTACTAAATCTGGATTTCAGGACTGATAGAACAGAATAGAACAGAATAGAACATAATAGAACAGAATATAAAATAATTAAACAGAATAGAACAGAATAGAATTTAACAGAAAATAACAGAATAGAACAGAATGGAACATAATACAACAGAACAGAATAGAAAATAATTTAACAGTATAGAACAGAATAGAATTGAACAGAATAGAACAGAATTGAACAGAATACAACAGAATAGAATTTAACAGAATAGAACAGAATAGAACAGAATTGAACAGAATACAACAGAACAGAATAGAAAATAATTGAACAAAATGGAACAGAATAGAATTGAACAGAATAGAACAGAATTGAACAGAATAGAACAGAATATAATTTAACAGAATAGAACAGAATAGAAAATAACAGAATAGAACAGAACTGAATATAGAAAATCCTGTTGAATATGTCTGAGATGTGTATAATCCATTATAGCATGGACCTATGCTTCGCCGTGCCTCGGTCCCTGCCCGTCTGGTATATGTTAGCCAGATGACAGTAAATATGCTAACCAGCCAGCGCAGGACAGCCTTCCATCCAGTCCTATGTGATCTAAAGTCATCATACATATAGCTGATTGCAAGTCCACGAAGACTGGCCCCTGTGCCCTGACTTTAAACTTTGAACCCTAACCCCAATCTTCAATCCCAACCGAACCCAGACTTGAAACCATGAGCGAAACCTCAACCCTTAACTTCATATCAAGTCCCATAAACATTGTCTTACAGCTGGCAGGCATAAGATTGTGCAACGTTTAAAATGTAGATCCGCGATCAAACGATAGATCAAGATAGATCAATCTAACATGATTTAGAGAATGGAAAACTGTGTAGGCACACACACACACACACACACACACACACACACACACACACACACACACACACACACACACACACACACACACACACACACACACACACACACACACACACAGAGAGAGATCATGAGGAATCCTGTGTTAATGTAATATAATTTCCTCTGTGAGAATGTTCTGGCTTCACCCTGGCCTGTAGAGTGTGTTCCTAGTGTTCTTACTGCCAGGTACTGCTCCCTGCTCCCTGAACAGAAGACTGAGGGCTTTGGCTGTAGGTGATCATAACCTTTATCATCCACAGTAAAATTCTCATTCTACAGAAGACTGAGGGCTTTGGCTGTAGGTGATCATAACCTTTATCATCCACAGTAAAATTCTCATTCTACAGAAGACTGAGGGCTTTGGCTGTAGGTGATCATAACCTTTATCATCCACAGTGAAATTCTCATTCTACAGAAGACGCCTGTGCATCAAAATGGCATTCGGCCAGACTGCATTGCATTTTGCATTAAAACACATGCAAAGTCAAGTGTACCAGTTGTGTGTTTGGAAGTTACCTAGATTCGGTCATTTCTGTAGAAAGGGTAGTCTCAGAGTTGGTTTCGGTGTCCAGAGTAAAACACAGTTGAGAGTAAAAACGAAGGAGTTGAGGTGTTTTTAGAAGTGTTGTTTTTACCTGTGTCTGTACTGGGTCTGTCCAAGTTCCAAGGGAGAGTTGGTGAGCTGCTGAGTTTAGTTCGAAATATTAAGGTGTGTCAGGTGTTGAGGTTTTGTGATTGAAAGGAGTCGACATGTTTTTCGCTGTAACTGTTCAATTCATTCAGATGAAAGGTGTGAAGGCGTGTTCAGGAGTAATATGTGGAAAGTGATGACGTTAGGAAGTCTCTTCTGTAGCGGAAAATGGTGTTGACTCTTTTAGGTCCTGACACGTTCAGCTAGTTCTGGGAGGAACACGGTGTCCACGGGAGCAACATGATGGAGGGAAGAAAGAGGGATAGAAAAGACTAAGTGATAAAGTGAGAGAGAGAACACTACATACTGATGAGAGACTTCCCGAAGAGGAGAAGAAAGAGAGGGGGGAGTAAAAGGAGGTGAAGGAGAGGAAAGGCAGAGAACCAAGAACCCAGAGACCTTCTACAAATAGATGGGAAGAGGGACAGAAAGGAAGAGAGGAAATGAGAAACAAAGAGGGATCATGCGGGATTGAGAAAGACATTAGACAGAGTGGAAGAAGGGGTTGAGAGAGTGAGAGTGAGGGAGAAGGAGAGAGAGATGGATTGGATATACAGAGAGAGGAGGAGGGGGATGGATGGATGGATGTGGGAACACATCCTGTACAGAACATATTTCACACCTGTTGAACAGCAGCTTGTTTAAGACCCATAATTACACAGAACCATGCCTTGCTGTCTGTCTGCCTGTCAGCCTGGAAGACAGAGAGAGACAGGGACCATGAAGAAAACATGCATGGTGGAGGAATGCAAAAAGAGAACGAGCATAGGGAGGACGAAAAGGTTATTGGAAAGCAATGGGCAAAAGTGAATAAGAGAGAGGGAAGAGAGGTGTGTGGCAACAAGATGGAGAAAGAGATGGAAAGAGAGAGAAAGAGAGAGAAGAATGGATACAATGAGAATTTGTGGGAGGTCCAGGGGGCGGGCGGGTGGGCAGACAGACAGACAGACAGGGGAAGAGGGGTCTCTGTATGTACTCTGTCTCTCAGTGGCTATACGGGACAGGGAATTGGACAGGCACTGAGCTCTCCGCCATTGACACAGATCATTTGGCCACCATTTTCCCTGTGTGGTGCTGGAAGAGAGGGCCTTAAAAGGGTCCGCACATTAGCCACCCTTGGTCGCTTCCAAGACACACATATCACACACACACACATGCATGCACGCACATACACACACACATGCTCTAACGTCCACGCTCACTCATATAAGCAGGCACGCACGACTAACTTTAAGCACACACGCACACACCGATGTATATCAAATACAAACAACACATAATCATGCACATATGCGTACGAATGCAAATTGACAAGCACTCACATACCACATAAACACTTTTACAACACCAAACCTAAACACAAGCAAATGAAGGAATATAAGAGACAAAGGCATGCATTCACGACAAACGCACACTCACACAAATACACTTATACAGTGCCCAGTGAAAGTCCACACACCCCTTGCACAGTCTTCACATTGTGCTGCCGTTAAAACGAAGTCTCAAAAGGGATGATGTTGGATGATTTCCCCTACAGGTCTACACAACCTACAAAGTGAAAGAAAGTTTGAGGTCATCCACAGAGCTGCCACTGAAGGAAAATCCCGACTATCCAATTAGCGGGACCTTTCAGCATTTTTCTTTCACTTAGGTTGTGTAGATCGATAGGAAAAACATCTAACGTAATCCCTTTTAAGATTTCATTTTAAAGGGATACTTCAGGATTTTGGATTGAAGCCCTTTATCTACTTCCCCAGAGTCAGATGAACTTTTGGATAACATTGTTATGTCTCTGTGTCCAGCAAGAAGGAAGTTCGAGACAGTTTGCGAGCCAATGCTAACTAGCGTTAGCACAGTGACTGGAAATCTATGGCTATGGCTATAGACTTCCAGTCATTGCACTACTAGCAATTGCGCTTGTGGTTTCCACAAGTTAATCTGATTCCCCCTCACACACACACAGACACACACAGACACACACACACACACAAATCCCGAAGTATCCTTTTAAAGCAGCAAAATGTGATCTGCGCAAGGGGTGTGTAGACTTTCACTAGAGACTGTGATGCTAATAATAAAGTAATCCACATGCTTCAATATCTCTGCACTGATTTGAGTGCTTGTGTGTGTGTGTGTGTGTGTGTGCATTCCTACCTGCATGCCGTGCATAATTGTATGAGCGTGTGTGCGTATGTGAGTGTTATTGTGTGAGTGTAATGTTTACTGTAAATTTTTTATGGTTTATTATCTATTTCACTGGTTTTGGCGATGTAAACATATGTTTCCCACGCCAATAAAGCCCTTTGAATTGAAATTGAATTGAGAGAGGGAGAGAGAGAATGTGTGCCACCTGCTACCGTTTTGACTGCCACAAAGCTGGTCATACGTGAGAGGAGGGAGGCACATTGCAGAAATGCTATGGGGATGTGGTAGTGGTAGTGAACACTATGGAGCTAGTCATGGTGATGTGGTAGTGAACACTATGGAGCTAGTCATGGTGATGTGGTAGTGAACACTATGGAGCTAGTCATGGTGATGTGGTAGTGAACACTATGGAGCTAGTCATGGTGATGTGGTAGTGAACACTATGGAGCTAGTCATGGTGATGTAGTAGTGAACACTATGGATCTAGTCATGGTGATGTAGTAGTGAACACTATGGATCTAGTCATGGTGATGTAGTAGTGAACACTATGGAGCTAGTCATGGTGATGTTGTAGTGGTAGTGAACACTATGGAGCTAGTCATGGTGATGTGGTAGTGAACACTATGGAGCTAGTCAGGGTGATGTGGTAGTGAACACTATGGAGCTAGTCATGGTGATGTGGTAGTGAACACTATGGAGCTAGTCATGGTGATGTGGTAGTGAACACTATGGAGCTAGTCATGGTGATGTGGTAGTGGTAGTGAACACTATGGAGCTAGTCATGGTGATGTAGTAGTGAACACTATGGAGCTAGTCATGGTGATGTTGTAGTGGTAGTGAACACTATGGAGCTAGTCATGGTGATGTAGTAGTGAACACTATGGAGCTAGTCATGGTGATGTAGTAGTGAACACTATGGAGCTAGTCATGGTGATGTGGTAGTGGTAGTGAACACTATGGAGCTAGTCATGGTGATGTGGTAGTGGTAGTGAACACTATGGAGCTAGTCATGGTGATGTGGTAGTGAACACTATGGAGCTAGTCATGGTGATGTAGTAGTGAACACTATGGAGCTAGTCATGGAGATGTAGTAGTGAACACTATGGAGCTAGTCATGGTGATGTGGTAGTGGTAGTGAACACTATGGAGCTAGTCATGGTGATGTGGTAGTGGTAGTGAACACTATGGAGCTAGTCATGGTGATGTGGTAGTGAACACTATGGAGCTAGTCATGGTGATGTAGTAGTGAACACTATGGAGCTAGTCATGGAGATGTAGTAGTGAACACTATGGAGCTAGTCATGGTGATGTAGTAGTGAACACTATGGATCTAGTCATGGTGATGTAGTAGTGAACACTATGGAGCTAGTCATGGTGATGTAGTAGTGAACACTATGGAGCTAGTCATGGTGATGTGGTAGTGAACACTATGGAGCTAGTCATGGTGATGTGGTAGTGAACACTATGGAGCTAGTCATGGTGATGTGGTAGTGGTAGTGAACACTATGGAGCTAGTCATGGTGATGTGGTAGTGAACACTATGGATCTAGTCATGGTGATGTGGTAGTGAACACTATGGAGCTAGTCATGGTGATGTGGTAGTGGTAGTGAACACTATGGAGCTAGTCATGGTGATGTGGTAGTGAACACTATGGAGCTAGTCATGGTGATGTAGTAGTGAACACTATGGAGCTAGTCATGGTGATGTAGTAGTGAACACTATGGAACTAGTCATGGTGATGTGGTAGTGGTAGTGAACACTATGGAGCTAGTCATGGTGATGTGGTAGTGGTAGTGAACACTATGGAGCTAGTCATGGTGATGTGGTAGTGAACACTATGGAGCTAGAGAGGGGTCTCTGTATGTACTCTGTCTCTCAGTGGCTATACGGGACAGGGAAGTGGACAGGCACTGAGCTCTCCGCCATTGACACAGATCATTTGGCCACCATTTTCCCTGTGTGGTGCTGGAAGAGAGGGCCATGGTAGTGAACACTATGGAGCTAGTCATGGTGATGTGGTAGTGAACACTATGGAGCTAGTCATGGTGATGTGGTAGTGAACACTATGGAGCTAGTCATGGTGATGTGGTAGTGGTAGTGAACACTATGGAGCTCGTCATGGTGATGTGGTAGTGAACACTATGGAGCTAGTCATGGTGATGTGGTAGTGAACACTATGGAGCTAGTCATGGTGATGTGGTAGTGAACACTATGGAGCTAGTCCTGGTGATGTGGTAGTGAACACTATGGAGCTAGTCATGGTGATGTGGTAGTGGTAGTGAACACTATGGAGCTAGTCATGGTGATGTGGTAGTGAACACTATGGAGCTAGAGAGGGGTCTCTGTATGTACTCTGTCTCTCAGTGGCTATACGGGACAGTGGACAGGCACTGAGCTCTCCGCCATTGACACAGATCATTTGGCCACCAATTTCCCTGTGTGGTGCTGGAAGAGAGGGCCATGGTAGTGAACACAATGGAGCAAGTCATGGTGATGTGGTAGTGAACACTATGGAGCTGGTCATGGTGATGTAGTAGTGAACACTATGGAGCTAGTCCTGGTGATGTGGTAGTGAACACTATGGAGCTAGTCATGGTGATGTGGTAGTGAACACTATGGAGCTAGTCATGGTGATGTAGTAGTGAACACTATGGAGCTAGTCCTGGTGATGTGGTAGTGAACACTATGGAGCTAGTCATGGTGATGTAGTAGTGAACACTATGGAGCTAGTCATGGTGATGTGGTAGTGGTAGTGAACACTATGGAGCTAGTCATGGTGATGTGGTAGTGGTAGTGAACACTATGGAGCTAGTCATGGTGATGTGGTAGTGAACACTATGGAGCTCGTCATGGTGATGTAGTAGTGAACACTATGGAGCTAGTCCTGGTGATGTGGTAGTGAACACTATGGAGCTAGTCATGGTGATGTGGTAGTGAACACTATGGAGCTCGTCATGGTGATGTAGTAGTGAACACTATGGAGCTAGTCATGGTGATGTGGTAGTGAACACTATGGAGCTCGTCATGGTGATGTAGTAGTGAACACTATGGAGCTAGTCCTGGTGATGTGGTAGTGAACACTATGGAGCTAGTCATGGTGATGTGGTAGTGAACACTATGGAGCTAGTCATGGTGATGTAGTAGTGAACACTATGGAACTAGTCATGGTGATGTAGTAGTGAACACTATGGAGCTAGTCATGGTGATGTGGTAGTGAACACTATGGAGCTAGTCATGGTGATGTGGTAGTGAACACTATGGAGCTAGTCATGGTGATGTGGTAGTGAACGCTATGGAGCTCGTCATGGTGATGTAGTAGTGAACACTATGGAGCTAGTCCTGGTGATGTGGTAGTGAACACTATGGAGCTAGTCACTGTGATTTATTTGAGCCCAGAGAAAACATTAGACGGCCAGAATTTCTCAAATTAGATCGAAGCGGAAATGCGTTATTGGCAGTTAGATTACTTAGATTTGCCAATATTTAAACAGACAAGGCTATCACCATAGAGACAAAGTAATAAACTGTCAAATTTTTCAAATTCTCATAAATATTTTGAAGGTGCTCTTATCGAAGTTGAGTTTGATTGTCATGGTAACAAGGTGATGTGGAGAGTGCTGATAGACTCACATCAGCAAGTTGCAGATCCAATAAGGCAAAATTCTGCCAATTTAAATACCTCAGTGATATTATAATTCCATGACTGTTGATACAAATACAACGCCTTGTGTGGTTTCAATTTATCCTTTGATTGGTTTCTTCCCCAGTCCATCACATTCAGCACGTCCTGCTATTGGCTGCAGCCGTGACATCGGTCCAGGTCCCAGACCCCTCCTTCAGCCTGTCCAATGAGAGGACTTCGATTGAGAGGACGTATGAGCTGACCAAGTACCTGGAGCATCAGCTGAGAGAGATAAAGGACACCTATGTGAGCACTGTGACTGTATATAGATACTGTGTTGAAGAACATTTATATTGGAGCATGTCAATGTTTCGTTCCACAAGTGTTTGAATTCAACACATATTTGAGAAGCCTGGTTCCATTCTGTTTCTGCTCCAGCCAACCCCTTGGTCTTTGCCATGGGGAGTTTGCTTAAACAGAAACAGACTGGCACCCAGACTTGTGTTTGAGCATAACCAATCCCTGTCTGAATTCACATGTTGGATGAAATATTTCTTCTCTCCCTCCCACTCCCTCTTTCCATACCCGCTCTTTGACTGCCTCTTTCCCCCCTCTGCTCATCCTCCATCTCCTCCTTCTGTTACTCCTCCCACCCCCCCTTCCCTCCCTCAGTTATCCTACCTGGGCCCGCCGTTCAGTGACCCAGACTTCTCCCCTCCGCGGCCCAACAGCACAGCCCTGTCCTTACCCAGCGCGGCCACCCGTCTGGA